>NC_080173.1:95454123-95745833 GCF_950295315.1 Erinaceus europaeus
AGCCGGGGGGGAGGGGACTCGAACCGGGATCTTTATGCCGGCCCTTGCACTTTGCGCCACATGCACTTAACCCACTGCGCTACCGCCCAGCTCCCACTATTTCTTGTTTTGAGGAACCAGGGACCCTTGAAGGCATGACTGGATTCAGGCTTGTGCAAGATGAACCCGGAACATTTCATGAGGATAGGGAATGAGGAAGCAGTAAGGAAACATGACAGAGATTTAGCAGTCCACTTGAAGGAGCTTCATTTTCAAAGTGATTTATTTTAAACTTTTTATTGAATGGAGACAGAAATTGAGAGACAAAGAGGAGAGAGAGAGAGACACCCACAGCACTGCTTCACCCCTCTTGAAGCTTTCCCCCTGCAGGTGGGGGGTGGAGGCTCGAACCTGGGTCCTTGCACAAGGTAAAGTGCACTTGATCAAATGTGCCACTGCCAGGTCCCAGCTTAAAGAACCTTCTACTAGTCAGATTTGGGATTCTTCTTCTTCTAGTGTTTGCCCTTCTTCCGTAGCCAGTCAACAGGTCAGGTTGAAAGCTGTCAGGAGCTGCTTGTTGCTGGCTTTGAAAGTGACTGGGATCCATGTGGATTCAGTCGGCTAGGAAGGATCGTCAGTTTCCCCAATGAATGGGTACTCACGGGATGCACCACAGATTTGGGATAATTTGAGCATCAAAACCAATGATATTAATAACAGACTATAGGCCACTGCATAAAAAAAAATAATCCATGCCGATAACAGAAAAAGGGAGACAATTTATATAAAAGAGATGATGCGCTCATGAAAGTCACTTACAGCCATGTTGAGAAGAAATAGATTCAAGTCATGAGTTTTAGGTAGAAGTCATCAGTGGAGAGACCAGAGAAATGGTTCAGTGTGGAAAACATGGGCATTGTATGCATGAGCCCCCAGGTCCGGTTCCCAGCATGAGAGCTATGCTCTGGTCTATCTTATGAGATAAATTAGTACATAACCTCTTAAAAAGATCTGTTTTTTCTTTTCCTTTCTTTTTATTGCTAGGGCTTGGTGCCTGCATTACGAATCCACTGCTCTGGAGGCCATTCCCCCCCCCCCTTTTGTTGTTTATCGTTTTTGTCATTTTATTACTATGGTTGCTGTCGTTGTTGGATAGAACAGAGAGAAATGGAGAGAGGAGGGGAAAACAGAGAGGGGGAGAGAAAGACAGACACCTGCAGACCTGCTTCATTGCTTGTGAAGCGACCCACCTACAGGTGGGGAGTCAGGGGCTCGAACCGGGATTCTTGCAACGATCCTTGTGCTTGGTGTCATGTGCACTTAACCCACTGTGCTACCACCCAGCCCTCCCATGCCAAAGATCTGCTTCTTCACTAATGAGAGGGAGTGGGGAAGAGTGAGAGAGAACCAGAACATCACTCTGGTCCATGTGATGCCAGGAATGGGATTTAGGTTTGAGTGTCCAGAGCTTCATCCACTGGACCATATTCTAGGCCGCCATGCATACTTTTAAAAATGGATAGTAAAGCTAGTAGGTAAAAAACAAACAAACAAAATAACTAATGAGAAAATGTGACACTAACACTTCTAAATATTCTCCCACAGATTACTAATTAGTTAGAAATGGAAGGAGTGAAGGAACCTGGCAGACGACACCTTAATTAAGCAAACACGGATATTAGCCTCACGGCAGATCAGATACGGCCCTTCCAGAACACGCACGGAGGCCGCGTCACTTTTGTGCTGATCCAGCTCAAATTGTCACACCTGACAAGACTTGGACAAATTCAAATTTAGAGACAGTGAGAGTGTCTGTAAAACAAATGGCCTGGGGCCGGAAAGAGCTCACCCGGTTGGGTGTGTGCCTGCGTGGCTCCTGGGGGATGTCCTGGTGCTGTGGTCTCTCGTTCTCTCTCTCTCTTCTTCCCTCCCTTCCTCCCTTGGCTCCTTTGCTGTCATCAAAACCCAAAAGAAACGACTCACCTATATTCTTCTTTTAATATTTGCTTATTTATTGGGTCGAGATAGAAATTGAGATGGGGGAGTCAGGCTGTAGCGCAGCGGGTTAAGCGCAGGTGGCGCAAAGCACAAGGACCGGCATAAGGATCCCGGTTCGAACCCCGGCTCCCCACCTGCAGGGGAGTCACTTCACAGGCGGTGAAGCAGGTCTGCAGGTGTCTATCTTTCTCTCCTCCTCTCTGTCTTCCCCTCCTCTCTCCATTTCTCTCTGTCCTATCCAACAACGACAACAACAATAGTAACTAAAACAATAAAACAACAAGGGCAACAAAGGGAATAAATAAATAAAATAAATATTAAAAAAAAATAAATTGAGACGGGAGAAGAGATAGGAGTAGAGACAGAGGCACCTGCAGCACTGCTTCATGAAGCTTCATGAAGGTGGGGATCGGGGGCTTGAACCTGGGTCCTTGTGCATGGTAACGTGCACTCAACCAGGTGCACCAGTACACAGCTTCTTTCTTTCTTTTCTCTCCCTCTCCCTCTCCCTCTCTCTCTCTCTTTCTTTCTTTTCTTACCAGAGCACTGCCCGGCTCTGACTTATAGTGGTATGAGGGATTGAACCTGGGACTTTGGAGCCTCAGATATGAGAGTCTGTTCACATATCTACCCCTGATGTCTCTCCTCTTCTCCTCTCTATTCTCCGTCTCTCACTCTCTTTTTAAAATTTTATTTATTTGATAGAGATAGAAATAGAGAGGGAAGAGGGAGATAGAGAGGCACAGAGACAGAGAAACACCTGCAGCACCACGTCGCCACTTGTGAAGCTTTCCCCTTCAGGTGGGACCAGCGGCTTGAACCCAGGCCCATGTGCACTATAATATGTGTGCTTTACCAGGTGCACCACCACCTAGCCCTATCTGTCTCTCATTCTTTTCAAAAATAAGTAAAAGGAAAACAAAAGTGTGGCCTTTGGCAGTAGTGGTAGAGTTGTGCAGGCACCAAGCTCCAGCGATAGTCCTGGTGGCAAAACAAGCCAACATGCCCCAAACGATTTATGGCAGAGTAAATAAAAATGATTTATTCCCTCACGTCCCCTTTTGAAGACTGGACTGTCAGAAGCAGCTGGCTGTGGCAGTGATGGGGGAAGATGGGCCAGGATGTCTACAAAGACCAGGGCCTGTGTTGTGACCCACACCCAGCCTTGTGAGTGAGTGCTAGCTTGTGCAGCAAGTGGAGTTGCCGGGTGGTGTGGAGGGAGAGCTAAGTGACAAGAAAGGAGATCCAGGCTGAGGACCAGGAGGTGGCACAGTGGATGAGGTCTTGAACTCCTGAGCATGAGGTCCTGAGTTTGATTCCCAGTGTCACATGTGCCAGAGGGATACTCTGGTTCGGAGAACCACGCCTGGTGCAGGTACATTTGGAAACCCTGCCTATGAGTGTCTTGAGTTCAGCTTACCTGAGTGACCCCACCTCTCAGTCCAGGCCTGAGATGATGGCCCGGGCGGATGTGGGGTCCCACTTTTTAAAAAAATATTTATTTATTTATTTCCTTTTGATGCTCTTATTGTTTTTATTATTATTGTTGATGTCGTCATTGTTGGATAGGACAGAGAGAAATGGAGATAGGAGGGGAAGACAGAGAGGGGGAGAGAAAGATAGACACCTGCAGACCTGCTTCACCACTTGTGAAGTGACTCCTCCAGCAGGTGGGGAGCCAAGGGCTTGAACCGGGATCCTTATGCTTTGCGCCACATGCGCTTAACCCGCTTGCGCCACATGCGCTTAACCCGCTGCGCTACCACCCGACTCCCATGGGGTCCCACTTTAACCTGTGCCTCCCTCGCCACAAAGCTTTGACTGGATCACTGTGTGTGTCTCAGGAATCATGCCAGTCCGGCAGGCTGTCACCTCTGGGGTCACAGCTGTGTCTGGGCTAAGAAGGGCCGGAGGATCACTGTCTGGGTCACAGAAGGGAGCTCTGAAAGCAAGAAGAAGAGCATCAGGGGTACCAGAGGTGGGCAGAAGATTGACAGCGGTGGCTGCCCCCTCAGCTGGTCTCCAGGGAAGGGGCAGTGGCTGCTCAGAGGCGAACCTCCAGCAGGAAGCGCAGGCGGCACTGGCTCTCATGGTAGATGAGGTACTCGCTCTGGGAGAAGCTGGAGTGGCTGAATTCTGGGCAGGGCACGGGCCGGCCCTGGGGCACTGCCACCTTCTGACCATCCAACTCCAGCAGGGTGTCCTGGGCTGGGTCTGCAGGATGCAACAAGGACCATGGGTGCTCCAAGGGTCGCTGGTCCTTACTGGTAAGGCCTGCCCTCCACTTGCATGCCTCTGCTCACTCCCACCCACCTCACCCACCTCGAAACCACTGCTCAGGCTGGGCATCTGCCCAGAATAGCCTCCTCTACTCCTCTACTGAGAAATACTTCATTTTCTCCCCCTCCAGGGTTACTGCTGGGGCTCGGTGCCTGCACTATGAATCCACTGCTCCTGGAGGCCATTTTCCCCCATTTTATTGGATAGGACAGAAAGAAATGGATAGAGGAAGGGAAGACAGAGAGGGGGAGAGAAAGACAGACACCTGCAGACCTGCTTCACCGCCTGTGAAGCAACTCCCCTGCAGCTGGGGAGCCAGGGGCTCAAACCTGATCCTTTGCAGGTACTTGTACTTAGTACTGTGTGCACTTAACTAAGTGTGCCACTGCCTGGCCCCCATCTCTCATCTCTCTCTCTTTAAAAAATTATTTTATGGGGTTGGGCAGTAGCGCAGCAGGTTAAGCGCACGTGACGTAAAGCGCAAGGACTGGCAGAAGGATCCTGGTTCGAGCCCCGGCTCCCCACCTGCAGGGGGGTCGCTTCACAGGTGGTGAAGCAGGTCTGCAGGTGTCTGTCTTTCTCTCCCCCTCTCTGTCTTCACCTCCTCTCTTTATTTCTCTCTGTCCTATCCAACAACAAATGACATCAACAATAACAATAATAATCACAACAAGGGCAACAAAAGGGGGGAAAATGGCTTCCAGGAGCAGTGGATTCATGGTGCAGGCACTGAGCCCCAGCAATAACCCTGGAGGCAAAAAATAAATTAATTAATTTAAAAAAATTTAAATTATTTAATTTATTTACTTTTTAAATTTTTAAAAATAATTTATTTATTTATTCATGAGAAAGAGAGAAAGAACCAGACATCACTCTGGTACATGTGCTGCTGGGGATTGAACTCGGGACCTCATGGTTGAAAATCTAGTGCTTTATCCACTGCGCCACCTCCCGGACCACACTATCTATTTATTATTGGATGAGACTGATTGGAATTGAGACAGAAAGACATCGACAGTCCTACCTCACCACTCCAGAAGTTTTCCCCCTTCAGGTGGGGACCAGGGTCTTGAATCTGGGTCCTTGCATACTGTAATATCTGCGCTTGACCAGGTGCACCACCACCTGGCCCCTCTTTCCTCATCTTTCAATGCTCAGTGACACCTCTTCTTTGAAGCCCTCCTGGGTGCTCAGGAATGAATTGGTGCTGACTGCATGAGGAAGCTCCTTTTGTTCCCTCTGTCCCTCTTTGCAGCCCCAGCTCTGTCCAGCTCCTCCCTGAGAGTGTCCTGGTCCCCTTTATCCTCAGGTCAATTGGGACTCACCAGGCTCAGTGTGGCCTCGTGCAATGACACTGTCGAAGCCAGGGGGCGGCTGCTTCAAGGTGGGCTCATCCACGGTGATGTGATGTTCTCTGCCCAGGGCCACCTCACCCAGGAACATGTAGCCGATGCGGTGGGACCCACAGGACATGCCAGTAACTGGGGGTGGAGATGGGGGGTGGCACAGGGAGTCTAAGGAGGCCATCTGGGCCTCCCTGCCTGACCCCTGGGGCATCTCAAACACACCATTATGCCCTCTGGCTCTGCCGCCCCAGGCCAAGAGTGTCCAGTCTTCCTCCTGCTGTAAAATGCCTTCTGCCTGGCCACGCTCTGTGCCCTTTCCTGCTTACTCCCCAGCTCTCTGCTGAGAGGCCTCCGTGCCCCTTCCTGAGGTCACAGGCATCCTTCACCCCCCATGCCGGGACTCACGTGCATGGTTTCCTGAGGTCACCCTCTAGCTTCTCCTACCCTCCTGGTGGCCCTCCCGGCCTTGGACAACTTCAGCCCTTCCGTCCTTGAATGAGCCCCTGGACCTCACTCCCTTGGATGGATGGGTGGTGGTGGTCTCCCATGATGGGGTCAGCCTGGGTTGAGGAGTTAGTCGGAGGGAGGTCACCTCAGTGAAGGATTTTCTCAACAGAAACTCAGAGACCTGCAGCCTGGGAGGTGGCACAGTTGAGAAAGTCCTGGACTTGAGAGTATGAAGTTCAGAATTTGATCCCCAGCATTGTACGTGCCAGAGTGGTTCTCTCTCTAGCACATAAGTATGTAAAAAATTTTTTGAAGGGGAACAAGGTAGTGGTCCCCCTGGCGAAGCACACACATTGCAGAGCTGAAGGACCCAAGTTCTAGCCCCTGGTCCCCACCTGCAGGGGGAAAGCTTCACAGTGGTCTGTGAAGTCTCTCTGTCTCTTTCCCTTCCTATCTCCCCCCCTTCTCAATTTCTCTGTTTCTGACCAATAATAAATAAAACAATATTAAAAAACAGAAATTTGAGCAGTTGAATGGGGAGATACCATAATGGTAATTCAAAAATGACTTTTAGACCTGAGGCCCCAAGGTGCCACATTCAAGCCCCCACACCACCATAAGCCAGAGCTGAGCAGTGCTCTGGTAGGAAGAAAGAAGGAAAGAAAGAAAGAAAGAGAGAGAGAGAGAAAGAAAGAGGGGTCAGGTGGTGGTGCACCTGGTTTAGCGCACACATTACAGTGAGCAAGGACCCAGGTTTAAGTCCCTGCTCCCCACCTGCAGGGGGGAAGCTTCATGAGGGGTGAAGCAGGGCTGCCGGTGTCTCTCTGACTCTTTCCTTCTCTATCTCCTCCTTTCCTCTCAATTTCTTTCCGATTCTCCCTTTCTGAAGGGAGGAAGGAAGGGAAGGAAGGGAGAAAGGCAGATGTGAGGGTGATTGGAGACACCCTGGGCTTTTCCTACAGCTGTCTGTCCCACTCCATCTCCATCTGATGAATACTCTCGCCACTCACCTCCACAGTCTGGGGCTGGCTGCTCTTCACATCTGGCCTGGATGACGGCACAGTCTCTCGGAGCCTCTGGCCTATGTGCCCCTCCATGGCCCTTAGAAGCCTCTGTCTCCAAGTCCAGCTGAACTCCCCACGGCTGCCTGGCTCTCCTTGCCCCCGAGACCCCAGCCCACAGCAGGCCTCTCCCCTGCGTTTTATCAGGTCACACTTGGAGCTCACAGAGTCCCACCGGGACGCTTTCCCTCCATCACACACTCTTCCTATCTGCACCGGCTTCTCCAGGAAGCTGTCTGGGCCACTGAGAGCACCTCAAGTCCCCCGAAGCCCCAGGCTGCCCCACTGAGCACTCTGACAGGAGACTTGAAGAGCTCCTCTTCCCACTCCGAGTTTCCAGCAAGCCAGATCTCCCTAGTGTCCCCTCCCCGCCCCCAAGACTTGGCCCCTGGACAGGGGGGGCCTCACCGTAGCCAGCCGACTTGCTGTTCTCCGAGGCGAAGTAGATGCCCCTGCCAACACGTCCGCCAGAATGTGGCATGATGCGGAGCCCACTGGTGAGGATGGCAGCCACCACGGCGACGTTGGTGCCATGCCACAGGAGCCTCCGGTTGCCCAGCTTGGAGTGGGCCTGGAACTGCTCTTCCTGAGACATGCAGGAATCACACCACCCACACTCGGACGCCTCTCCTGCTAACCAGAGGGTCTGGCCCAGGGGACAACCCCTCACCACTCGTGTGCACTAACCCACACCTGCACAAGACCCTGCCCCGGTAGGCAGTGGCCAGAGCTGCTCAGCTGACCCGTCAAGGGGCGGGTGGACAGAGATCGTCTCCCTGGGGGATGGCCCAGGAGGCTGGGGGAGGGCCTCTCTCACCTCCCCTTGTCGATCCACTTTCCAGATGTGCTGAAGAGCAGGGCACTTGAAGTTGCCGCCGGTCTGCTCCAAGTAGGTGTGTATCACCTGCAGGGTGGGGAGCAGCTGGGTGCCGAGGGACGGAGGACAAAGCCTGCTGGCCCCCAGCCCCCCAAGACTCAAGGAGACAAAAGCCAAAGACAAAGGGCTTCTCTGGGCACCGGGCAGGCAGATGGGCAGGGGGATGGTGCCAGTGGGGAGCATGGCCCACCTTGAACTCCGGTGCCTCTGGGTCCAGCAGCTGGAGCTGGCACTTGAGGAGCTGGTAATCTCGGTCCAGCGGGTGCGGCACCTCCTCCACTTTCTTCTCCTCCTCCTCCTCGGGGGTTGCCTGCAGGGTCTGGGCCAGCTCGATGTCCGCCAGCACCTGTGGTGAAGGGCACGGCTGCTCCTCTGCCCACCTGACCTCACATTTCCTATTTCCTCCCACGTGACTGGCACCATGGTCACCCTCCTGTCTGATCGTCTGCTCACTGCTCCCCAGCCCTCTGTCTGGGCTTCCATTCAGAGAAATGAATAGGTGGTCCAGGAGGTGGCACAGCAGATAAAGCACTGGACTCTCAAGCCTGAGGTCCCGAGTTCAGTCCCTGGCAGCACATGTACCAGAGTGATGTCTGGTTCTTTCTCTCTCCTCCTATCTTTCTCATGAATAAATAAATCTTTAAAGAGAGAGGGGGGGAGAGAAAAAGGGATGAATAGCAGTTTATCAAGAAAAGTGGGGGGGGAGAGAGAGCTAAGAGTCAAAAGCAGGGAGTTGGGCAGTAGCACAGCGGGTTAAGTGCATGTGGTGCAAGGCACAAGGACTGGTGTAAGGATCCCGGTTCGATCCCCCGGCTCCCCGCCTGCAGGGGAGTCGCTTCACAAGCAGTGAAGCAGGTCTGCAGGTGTCTATCTTTCTCTCCCCCTCTCCATCTTCCCCTCCTCTCTCCATTTCTCTGTCCTAGCCAACAACAATGACATCATCAACAACAATAATAACTACAACAATAAAACAAGGGCAACAAAAGGGAATGAATAGATAAAATATTTTTAAAAATAGTTTTAAAAAAAGAGTCCAAAGCAAGCAGTATCTATTCATTCTGCCGCCTGCCCTAAAGGTTCTGGGACAGGCAGGGGTACAGAGAAGTCCAGAAACACTTGAATTTGGGGGTGTCTCCTCTTCTCTCTTAGTCTCTCTCCCCTTCCTTCCTTCGAGGGCTCCACTAGGGCTTTGCATCTGCACAGTCCTCCACCCCTGGCAGACTATTTCTTTTCAGATACAGTGAAAGAGTGAGAGAGAGACAAAGAGAGAGAGACACCACTTCACCACTCGTAAAGCTTCCCATTTGCAAGGCGTTCTCATGGGATGGCCAGGGGCTCGAACCCAGGTCCTCGAGCATGGTAAAGTGAGGCTTCTTGGCCCTCTGTCCCCCTCCTCAAAGGCTGCTCATTAAGTCCCTCCCAGATCTTGCTGGTAGAATCTTTCTGTCTCCAAAGCTGGTCCCCACATATAAGGTGTAGCCTCAAGTCTCCCCAAAGTCCATGCTGCCCCACAGGGCACTCCAGTCAGCAAGCATGCCAGAACCCCTCTCCTGCACCCTTGTCCTGCCTATCTGTCTCTCACCAGCAGCATGTCCTTCTTGGCCTGCAGAAGCTCCAGGGAGTTGATGGGTGGGGGCCGGTTCCGACCAAAGTTGTGGGGAATGACAGTGTAAAAGTGGGAGGACAGCTCCTCCAGGCTGGTCCCCCCATCTGTGGGGGCTCTCAGGGCTGCCTCCAGCGCCTCCAGGGCCTCAAAGCCTCGTGCAATCTGCTGTTTGCTCAGCTTTCCCAGGGGCATCTTCTTGACATCTGGGGGAACAAGGGGGGGGGGAAGAGACTCAGCCTTGTACCCTGTCATCCCTGGGCTGGGGCCGTCCAGCCTGGGGCTTTGCTCCTCACCCAGGTTCATGAGTGCCATGGAATCTTTGAACATGTCCTTGCTGAAGATGTTGGTGACAAGCTCCTGTGTGGCCGCATCCAGGGAGCAGGCCCGCACTCGTCGAAGCACAGTCCTTTCCGGGCCTCCATCCACCTAGGTGTGGGAGGCACGTGTCGGGGAGAGTGGCCAGCAGGCACACCCACCTGGACGGGGGCCTGGCAGTAGGCAGAGGCTGGCCAGACCGAGGCCAGAGAGGGGGAGACGGGAGCCCGGGTGGCTGTCAGGTCTTGGCAGAACCCACTGAGCTGGGTCTCTCTACCCAGTACCTTCCCTTGGCCCGGGGCCCACCCACTGTCCTGGGACACTTCACCTTCACCACGGCTTCTTGGGTGTCATCCTCTCCCTGCACTTCGATAAGTGTGTACTTGCCGGGGTGGGCCACAAAGTGGTCCCGCTCCGCCCAGCTGTTCTTGGTCTTGTCCCGAAACTTCTTCTCAAAGTCCTTCTTTGCGTCCTCCAGTATGCTGAAGTGGCTGAGCTTTGACTGGCCCACTTCCCCCTGTAACCAACAGCCTTCAGGACGGCACCCCCTACAGTGCCCACCAGACACAGTTATTTTAAAATGTGCTTCTGGGCACGAGCCTCGGGCCTCATACATGCACTCCATGGCAGAGTCACTCTGGTCCCCACTGCATAGCTCTTTCTTTAAAAATTTATTTATTTATTTATTATTAGATAGAGACTGAGAGAAACTGAGAGAGACGGTGGAGACAGGGAGAGAGACAGAGAGACACCTGCAGCCCTGCTTCACCACTCGTGAAGTTTTCCCCCTGCAGGTGGGGGCCAGGGGCTTGAACCTGGTTCCTTGTGCACTGTAATGTGTGCATTTAACCAGGTGTGCCACCACCTGGCCCCACCCCATTGCATATTTCTATGACAGAGGAGGAAACACACACACACACACAAACACACACACACACACACACACACACACTCACACACACACTCACACACACACACTGCTCCACCATCTGTGTAATTCCCTTGAAGCTGTCTGGTCCGTGGTTCTTTCCTTTCCTTTTTGCCTTCAGGGTTATTGCTGGGGCATGGTGCCAACACTATGAATCCACTGATCCTGATGGACATTTTTTCTATTTTATTTTAAAGGACAGAGAGAAACTGAGGGGGGGGGAGGTAGAGAGGGGGAGAGAAAGAGAGACACCTGCAGACCTGCTTCACTGCTTGTGAAGTGATTTCTCTGCAGGTGGGGAGCCGGAGACTTGAACCTGGGTCCTCATGGGTCCTCGCGCTTCATAATATGTGTGCTTAACCCAGTGTGCTACCTCCTGACCCCCTTTTTTTCCTCAACTCTCTCTCTTTAAAAATGGAGACGGGGGAGTCAGGCAGTAGCACAGCAGGTTAAGCGCACGTGGCACAAAGCGCAAGGACCAGCGGAAAGATCCTGGTTCGAGCCCCCGGCTCCCCACCTGCAGGGGAGTCACTTCACAAGTGGTGAAGCAGGTCTGCAGGTGTCTGTCTTTCTCTCCCCCTCTCTGTCTTCCCCTCCTCTCTCCATTTCCTCTCTGTCCTATCCAACAATGACGACATCAATAGCAATAACAACAAGGGCAACAAAAACGGGAAGAATGGCCTCCAGGAGCAGTAGATTCATAGTGCAGACATTGAGCCCCAGCAGTAACCCTGGAGACAAAAATAAATAAATAAATATAAAAAATGGAGACAGGGAAGCAAAAAGACAGAGAGAGGAAGAGAGTGAAATGGAGAAAGAGATGGAGAGAGAGAGAGAGAGTGAGATGGAGAGAGAGATGGAGGGAGAGATGGAGAGAGAGAGATGGAGAGAGAGATGGAGAGAGAGAGATGGAGAGAGAGAGATGGAGAGAGAGATGGAGAGAGAGATGGAGAGAGAGATGGAGAGAGAGAGATGGAGAGAGAGAGATGGAGAGAGATGGAGAGAGAGAGATGGAGAGAGAGATGGAGAGAGAGATGGAGAGAGAGATGGAGAGAGAGAGATGGAGAGAGAGAGATGGAGAGAGAGATGGAGAGAGAGAGATGGAGAGAGAGATGGAGAGAGAGATGGAGAGAGATGGAGAGAGAGAGATGGAGAGAGAGATGGAGAGAGATGGAGAGAGAGAGATGGAGAGAGATGGAGAGAGAGAGATGGAGAGAGAGATGGAGAGAGATGGAGAGAGAGAGATGGAGAGAGATGGAGAGAGAGAGATGGAGAGAGAGATGGAGAGAGATGGAGAGAGAGAGATGGAGAGAGATGGAGAGAGAGAGATGGAGAGAGAGATGGAGAGAGATGGAGAGAGAGAGATGGAGAGAGATGGAGAGAGAGATGGAGAGAGATGGAGAGAGAGAGATGGAGAGAGATGGAGAGAGAGAGATGGAGAGAGAGAGATGGAGAGAGATGGAGAGAGAGAGATGGAGAGAGAGATGGAGAGATGGAGAGAGAGAGAGATGGAGAGAGAGAGATGGAGAGAGAGATGGAGAGAGAGATGGAGAGAGAGATGGAGAGAGAGATGGAGAGAGAGAGATGGAGAGAGAGATGGAGAGAGAGATGGAGAGAGAGAGATGGAGAGAGAGATGGAGAGAGAGATGGAGAGAGAGATGGAGAGAGAGATGGAGAGAGAGATGGAGAGAGAGATGGAGAGAGAGATGGAGAGAGAGATGGAGAGAGAGAGATGGAGAGAGAGATGGAGAGAGATGGAGAGAGAGAGATGGAGAGAGAGATGGAGAGAGAGATGGAGAGAGAGATGGAGAGAGAGATGGAGAGAGAGATGGAGAGAGAGAGATGGAGAGAGAGATGGAGAGAGAGATGGAGAGAGAGAGATGGAGAGAGAGATGGAGAGAGATGGAGAGAGAGAGATGGAGAGAGATGGAGAGAGAGAGATGGAGAGAGAGATGGAGAGAGATGGAGAGAGAGAGATGGAGAGAGATGGAGAGAGAGAGATGGAGAGAGATGGAGAGAGAGAGATGGAGAGAGAGAGATGGAGAGAGATGGAGAGAGAGAGATGGAGAGAGAGATGGAGAGATGGAGAGAGAGAGAGATGGAGAGAGAACGTGCAACACAACAAGACCAAAGCTTCCTTCAGAGCTGCGGGGCCAGGCTGGGTAGTGTACATGAAGCAGCGTGCCATCCCAGTGAGCTCTTCGGCCAGCCCTGTCTTTAGCTTCCTGTGGTGCTGAGGATTGATCCGGGGCCTCCCACCTGGACGGCATACCCTCTCCCCACTGACCCACCTCCCCAGCCCCCGCCAGAGACACTGGCTGGACTCCGGAGGAGGCGGAGGGTGGGGAGGGGGCCCAGTCAACAGTCATGTCCTTTTCACATGAGGAACTTGAGGACTCTGTTGGCGAGCAGGAGCAAGGACAGGCAGGGAGGAGGTGGGCACAGGCTGGCAGGCGGCACTCACCACGCGGCCCCAGCGGTTCCAGCAGACAAAGCGGTCACCCTCTTGCAGCAGCTGGATGATGTAAAACTTGTTGTTGTTACTCCCAATGTTGGTCTGGTTCAGGGTGCAGTCATAATCTTCATACACCTGGGCCGCAGGGGGTGTGGGGAGGCTGGGATGGCATGGCCTGACCACAGACGGGACAGGGGCCCAGCCACACTCTGACAAGGGTCTGATGGGGGACAGGAGTCAGATTGCAGCGGCTGTCAGAGGAGAATGCTTGGAAGACCTAAGGAGGGGGGTCATGGCTTGGCTTTGGGGGTCTGATGGGAAGAGGTCTGGGGTCTTAAGAACAAGAGGTTACTTGGGAGTCCTGTCCCAGGTGGGGTGAGGTAGGGGGCAGCAGCTGGGGTACGGGCACCTGGGCAGGACTACTTACCTGGGCCCCAGGGCTGTGGCTGAGTGGGCACTGGGGGTCCACTCGGACCGTGCGTTTCTCTGCAGGTGCAGCCCTGAGAGCCTCCGCAGCTGAGCGGAAGCTGTCCTCCTCTCCTTTATCTTGCCGTCCCTTCTTCTTCTCCAGGCTCTCACACTGCATGGGGAGCTTGTGCTTTGAAGCCATGACCGATCTAGGGCGTAGAGGGGGCTCTCAGTCCTCCATGACCTCTGTGTCCACCTGTCTGGCTCCCCAACAACTTGCCCCACCCTGGGTTTGCCTTGAGTAACACCCCACAGTCCCCGATGGACCATCTGTATACCTCATATACCCTCTTTCCACCAGTGACGGGGGTGGGGGACAAGGCCAGGTCCTTGTCCAGTCTGCCCACTCGGGTCTCAAGGAAGAGTGGTTCCCCACCTGCCTAGTTCTCTGGAGTGTCAAAGGTGGTAGGGAAAGTGAAAGAAGCATTTTCCCCTTTTCACTTCTGGGCTCCTCCCTGCGGAACACTCTCTGGGCACTGCCCGCTGCCACTCCCTCTGTCAGCTAACAGGACTTGGTGTGGTTGCTGGGCTGAGTCACCCCAGCTATGGAGGAGAGGGGGCAGCACTCCTGGAGGTGGACAGATCCATTTGCCGCTCCAGAGCTCCGGACCTTGCCTGGCAGAAATCCTTCCTAAGGGTCCAGGAGTTCTCAGATGCCAGTCAGTGTCCCAGACTTTGAGCTGCCAAAGCACAAGGGCCGGTCCCACCCCGCCCAGCCCAGCCCAGCCCAGCCCAGCCCAGCCCTGCAGAAGGCCGGCGGGCAGGACCTCGCCGCACTCACCTAAGAGAAGCAGCGACCCAGGAGTGGTGGCTGCACAAGGACTGAGTGTCAGGACTCCTTTCCCACAGCAGTCTCGCTTCTAGGGTCCCCTCTGCCAGCCCTCCGTGAGTCTGAAATGTGACTTGGGGAGGGACTTCCCGACAGTGGGTGCGGCGTGGGCGGTGGTGTGTACAGGATTCCAGTCCTTGGGTCAGCAGAAGGGTGAGTCAGAGTTGGGGCAGGCAAGGGAGATGGCCTATCCCACGCAAGGGCGGACATTTGATGCGGCCACAGCCAAGGCCCAGAAGATTGACTTGCCCTTAACATTGCACGTCGGGCCAGAGGTATGCAACAAATGTTTACGGGTTGCCAAGTGACCCGGGGCACTAATTCCCTCTCTCGCGGTTGCCTGGCTCCCCAGTTCTGTAGCTCCAGGCTGCTTTAGCCCTGTCCCATCCCACACCGGGAGGAGTCACCTATTTGGACACAGAGCCCCGTGTCTCCGGCGCCCCCTAGCGTACAAAGGGCATAAATGCAGAGAAGGCCTTTCCAGTTTGACTCCTTAGGTGCCGGCTAGTAGCAGAGCGCATGCGCCACAGCCCAGACCGGAAGAGGCCTCTTCTCTCCCTGGCGCGGAAGCCTATAGGAGTTCTAGGGGGCGTGTCCTCTGAGTTTTTCGTCCTATGGGACCCCGGAAGTGTGGTAGAATTGACGGAAGGAGCCAATGGGGCTTCGGGGGGGCGGGACCAGTCCGGGGCCGGGAGCCTATCAGGGCCTGGGGTGTTTCGAGACCCGCCGGGGTTTGGTCGCCACGTGAGTCCCCAGGTGGTGGCTGTGACACACGCCGCCAGCATGTCGGCGGCAAGTGCGGCGCGAAAGCGGGGGAAGCCGAACTCAGGTTCCGGGGCGGCTATGGCGGCCAGCAAGCGGCGGCGAAAGGTGAGCGTGGCACTTCCGCGGGCCGGGGTTAGTCGCGGCGTCCTGGGGGTCGAGCCCCGGCCCTTCTCCCGGGACCCCGCCGCGGGTGGGACCTCGCAAAGCCTTGCAGTGGAGCTCGGGGCCCCCGACCTTCCCCGCTCTGGGGCTCTCCGGCGACCCGAACGGGCTCTTTCTGGGGTAGTCGGGACACCTGACCCGAGAGTGGATCGTGTAATCCCCAGGCCGAGTCTGCCGGGGACAAGGGCAAGTCCAAGCGAGGCAGCAGAATGAATGAAGAGGTCTCCAGCGACTCCGAGAGTGAGAGGTGAGCTCTTCCTCTGCGCGGAAGGCGAGGGAGGGGACACGCCGAGAAATAAATAAAATATTTATAAAAAAAGAATTATTGTGCCTGCTTTCCTTCCTTCCTTCCTTCCTTCCTTCCTTCCTTCCTTCCTTCCTTCCTTCTTCTTCTCTTTTTGCCTCCAGGGTTATTGCTGGGGCTCGGTGCCTGCACTATGAATCCATGGCTCCTGGAAGGCTGTTTTTTTACTTTTGTTGACCTTGTTGTTTATCCTTGTTGTTGTTATTTGCCATCGATGTTGTTGGATAGGACAGAGAGAAATGGAGAGAGGAGGGGAAGACAGAGAGGGGGAGAGAAAGACAGACACCTGCAGACCTGCTTCACCGCCTGTGAAGCGACTCCCCTGCAGGTGGGGAGCCGGGGGCTCGAACCAGGATCTTTCTGCTGGTTCTTGCACTTTGCGCCACGTGCACTTAACCGCTGTGCTACCACCCGACTCCTAGAACCTGGGTTCTTATGCATTGTAACATGTGCGCTTAACCAGGTGCACCACCACCCGGCCTCAACAAAATGTGTTTTTAATATAGAGAGTAATGAGATGATGAAACTGCCATGTACCCCCCAGTTAAATTGAGGCCTAGTGTCGGATATCATGCTGCTTTGTCATGTACACGACCCCATGTACACGTTCAAACCTGGCTCCACTGCATTGCAGGAAGCTTTTGACACTGTCCTCTCTCTATCTCTGCCTCTATCTTTAAAAACGTGGACTAGACCATTTGCAGAAATTCAGATACTCCAGCTAGTGTGTGAGAGAGACAGAAAGGAGGGGGAGGGGAGAGAATGTGCAGGATTTCATTCCATTTATTCCACCAGTGCTTTCTCTGGTGCTTGCTGCTTTCATGACTCCACTGCCCCCAGCAGACTCAGGGTGAGAGACAGACTGAGGAGAGACACCACAGCCCTGTCTGTGGAGCTTTCTCTTTGCATGGTGCTCCTGTGGCAGCGGGCTGCACACCTGGGTCCTCATACATGGCCAGGTGTGTGCTCTCCTGGGTGGACTGTCTTCTGGTCCTTTATTTAATTTTTTTTTTAAAAAAATTTTAATGCTTCTTTTTCTTTTTTAGTTATCATTATTTCTTGGATAGAGACAGCCAGAAATCGAGAGGGAAGAGGATGATAGAGAGAGAGACACCTGCAACACTTCTTCACCACTCACAAAGCTTTCCCCCTGCAGGTGGGGACCAGAGGCTCAAACCTAGGTCCCTTTTGCATTGTAACATGTGCGCTCAACCAGGTGCGCCACCACCCAGCCCATATTTATTTATTTTTATGAGAGAGATTGAGAATAGAGCACTCTTCCGTTTGTCATGTACTGTGCCTCTGATTCAGCTCAGTCTCACACTTTAAAAAAAAAATTATTTATTTTTTTAAATTTCTTTATTGGGGAACTAATGCTTTATATTCGACAGTAAATACAATAGTTTGTACATGCATAACATTTCCCAGTTTTCCATATAACAATACAACCCCCACTAGGTCCTGTGTCATCTTTTTTGGACCTGTATCCCTCCCCCCCCAACACACACACCCTAGAGTCTTTTACTGTAGTGCAGTACACCAATTCCAGTTGAGGTTCTACTTGAGTTTTCTCTTCTGATCTTGATTTTCAACTTCTGCCTGAGAGTGAGTCTCACACTTTTTAAAAAAAATTTATTTATTTTCCCTTTTGTTGCCTTTTTTTTTTTTATTGTTGTTGTAGTTATTGTTGTTGTTACTGATGTCGTCATTGTTAGATAGGACAGAGAGAAATGGAGAGAGGAGGGGAAGACAGAGAGGGGGAGAGAAAGACACCTGCAGACCTGCTTCACCGTTTGTAATGCGACTCCCCTGCAGGTGAGGAGACGGGGGCTCGAACCAGGATCTTTATGTCAGTCCTTGCACTTTGCGCCATGTGTGCTTAACCCGCTGTGCTACTGCCCGACTCACACTTAAAAAATTTTTTTTTTTAATTTATTTTCCCTTTTGTTGCCCTTGTTGTTTTATTGTTGTAGTTATTATTGTTGTTGTCGTCGTTGTTGGATAGGGCAGAGAGAAATGGAGAGAGGAGGGGAAGACAGAGAGGGGGAGAGAAAGACAGACACCTGCAGACCTGCTTCACCGCCTGTGAAGCGACTCCCCTGCAGGTGGGGAGCCGGGGGCTCGAACCGGGCTCTTCATGCCAGTCCTGTCCTTGCTGTGCACCACGTGTGCCCAACCCACTGTTGCTACCGCCCGGCCCCTAGTCTCACACTTTCAAGACCTGCACTGTAATGTCAATCTCCCTGGCCTCCTCCCTTCCATCTGCCACTTTTGACTTGAGGTAATAACTTCCTTAATTTCTCTCTCTCTTTTTTAAGTGCGGTTCTGGTATGTTATATATACAGAATAGTGTTGAGCAGCCTTGCTGGTCTACTCTTTTTCTCCCTGTGTTTTGGGGGAGGGTGGAAGGGGGGAAGAAAGAAAGAGAAGAAGAGGTAGCAGTGCCCCAGTGTGACCAGGGGCTCCACCTCCCCGGAGCCCCGCCCCACTAGGGAAAGACAGAAACAGGCTGGGGGTGTGGATCCACCTGCCACCGTCCATGCTCAGCAGAGAAGCAGTTATGGAAGCCAGACCTTCTACCTTCTGCACCCCATAAAGAATTTTGGTCCATATGCTCAGCTGGGGACAAATGACAGAGGAAAGATGACCAGAGGTCTCTAAATCCAACTCTATCAGGACCCTCAGGACCCAGAAAGAGAAGCAGAAAAAATGAAGGACATCTAGAAGTAGAAATAGGTGTAGGTGCGACTTGGAAAGGAAGAGAAGGTGGGACCAGGGGGAAAAATTGGGTAGATCTAGATACAGTTCTAGATACAGACAGACGGCTATAGAACTGTAGCTGTAGCTTCCAGTGGAGGGAATGGGGACACAGAACTCTGCTGGTGGGAATGGTGCCATACCCCTGTAATCTTAGAGTTTTGTAAACCAATATTAAGTCAGTAATAAAATTCAAATAAATTAAAAGGAGAGAAAGAGATCATGAGAGGGAGACAACAGCACTGCTCTACTACCCTTAGGATCTCTGCTGTTGGCCTCGCTGTACCCATTTAGTACTGGGGATCAAACCCAGGGCTTTGATTTCTACCCACTGAGCCACCCCCTGGGTCACTTAAATAATGTTTTATTTATTTATATTTTTGCCTCCAGGGTTATTGCTGGGATTCAGTGCCTGCACTATAAATCCACTGCTCCTGGAGGCCATTTTCCCCATTTTTGTTGCCCTTGTTGTTGTTATTATTGTTGTCGTCATTGCTGTTGTTGTTGGATAGGACAGAGAGAAATGGAGAGAAGAGGGGAAGACAGAGAAGGGGGAGAGAAAGACAGACACCTGCAGACCTGCTTCACTGCCTGTGAAGGGACCCCCCTGCAGGTGGGGAGCCGGGGGCTTGAACCGGCATCCTTCGGCCGGTCCTTGCTTCATGCCACCTGTGCTTAACTCACTGAGCTACCGCCCGACCCCTAAATAATGCCTTTTCTTTCCTTCCTTCCTTTTGCATTTTCATTTTCTCCCTCAGTCACACTTTGCAGGCAGTAGTGCTCACCAGTCTCAGTGTAGGGTTTTGGAGTTCTGCTGTCTGCGAGTGGTTGAGTAACTGCCAGCACTGTGAAGACCTAGAGGGACTCGATCCTCCTCCAGGACTCTGCCCTGCTCCTCTGTAGCTAGTTTCCCCCTCCTTCCTCAGCTCCTGGTAATCACCTTCCCCGAGCTTTGCCTTTCCTGGATGTCACATGGATGGAGTCGTAGTGTACACTTCCCTTGATTTCCTTGAGAGTTCTGTCTCCTGTGTGTGAGTTGCCGAGTCATGGATTGATGATTCTGGGCAAACTGAGTAGAACTTGACCCAGGCTGTGTCCGGGAAGGGTAGCCTCAGCCCTACTGACTGAAGCAGCCGGTACTCACCGGGCACCAGGTACTTAATGTTCTCTGGTTGCCTGGTCTGGGCTCGGCTTCCTTGAGAGCTGTCAGGGTTCCTGTTGGGGACGTAGCGGGGCGAGATTGTGAATGACTCCTGGGAGTCAGCTGGGGCTGGACGGGCTGTAGGTAGAGAGGAGGCATGTGACCCTAGGGTTGCCCTGGGCTTGCCACTGCTGAGCCCCTGCCCGCTCCAGTGCCCAGGAGTGAGGGCGGGGAGCGCTGGTCTGCAGTGAAGTGGCTGCCGCCCCAGGTCTAGGGGCTCGGGCTTAGAGAGGAGCACAGGGACCTCACCAGAACAAGGTCAGGGCGGTCATCAGTCAGGCTTTGCGTGGGCCCCGGCCTCAGCAGAGGATGACACTGGCATCTCAGAACCGTGTCTGTCTCTTGGGATCCTTGGTGGCTCCAGGCTGGCCGCTCCCGTGTCTGGGAATCTGCTGCTCCTGTTCTCCATGCTGGTCTCTGTGTTTCCTCTGCCCCTTGCCCTCCTGCTTCGTAGACCACTCTCCTGTTCTGTGACTCCTTTTGCTTTTAATACTATCTCCACTTGTCATCGGTAGCTAAACCGTCACCCTATTCTAGGAGTTAGAGGTTTTTTCTTTTTAATTTTTAAATTTTTATTTATTGGATAGAGACAGCCAGAAATCAAGAGGGAAGGGGAAAGATAGAGAGGGAGAGAGACAGAGCGTGTCGACACCTGCAGCCCTGCTTCAACATTCACAAAGTTTTCCCCCTGCGGGTGGGGGCTGGGGGCTCGGACCTGGGTCCTTGTGCACTGTAACACGTGCTCAACCAGGTGCGCCACCACTGGGCCCCAGCAGTTAGAGCTTTTCTTCTGGATTTTGTATGTCCATCTCCTTGGTTTTACTGCCTTCAAAGTCTTTGTGGCGATATCTGAAGCCATTTTGATTCCTGGATTCCTTGTATTATTTATTTTTACCAAAGCACTTCTTAGCTCTGCCTTATGGTGGTGTGGGGGATTGAACCTGGGACTTTGGAGCCTCAAGCATGAGAGTCTCTTTGCATAACCATTATGCTGTCTCCTTCTGCCTGAGTCCTGGATTCCTCACTCTTTGTACACAGACTAGTTTTTCTCCTTTCTCTCTCTCTTTTTTCTCTCTTCCACTCACTTCAATATCACTTTATTGAGGAAATGTTGGTCCCTTTATAGGAGACATTCTGACTCTTGAAAGACTGTAGCACCCTCCCTTTCCCTTCAGACTTGAGATTTCACAGCAATCTCTTTGGGTTTTAAATCTTGTGACCTGTCTGCTGGGCACGCACGGGGTGGGCCCTGTCGGTTTGCTCAGCCATGAACGTCCCTCAGTGTCCTGCATTTGTTAATTTATTCCCTTTTGTTGCCCTTGTTGTTTTTTATTGTTGTAGTTATTATTGTTGTTGTCGTTGTTGGATAGGACAGAGAGAAATGGAGAGAGGAGGGGAAGACAGAGAGGAGGAGAGAAAGATAGACACCTGCAGACCTGCTTCACCGCCTGTGAAGCGACTCCCCTGCAGGTGGGGAGCCGGGGGCTCGAACCGGGATCCTTATGCTGGTCCTTGTGCTTTGCGCCACCTGCGCTTAACCCGCTGCACTACAGCTCGACTCCCAGTGTCCTGCATTTGTAACCACTGGCCACGAACACCGACTGGGGTGGCTGTGGTTGAGTGGCAGCGGTGAGGACCTGAGGAAAGGGGTGAGGCCCTTTCAGCTCCGGCCCCCTCCCCACAGCGTAGCTCCTAGGAGAACTGAGGAGGAGGAAGAGGAAGAGCTGGAGGAGACAGCGCAGGAGAAGAAGCTGCGTTTGGCCAAGCTGTATCTTGACCAGCTCAGACAACAAGGTGAGCCCTGGGGTGGGCAGGTGAGAGCCACCCTCTTCCTGCTGCTAGAGCCTCAGCCTTGTGAGGGGTGACAGGCACGGCTTCTTACTGGGCATCCGGGGCTGTTGTTGCTGGCTGCCCCCCTGGGAGGGTGGCCAGCAGTTGTGATGGGCTTCCTGGGGTGGAACAGTCCTGGGTGGGGTGTGTGTGGAGGGCTCTCAGCTGTTGTGCTAACTGAAGGCAGGAGGTGGGCAGGAGGAGGCCATCTAGCCTGAACTTCATGCTAGACCCAGCCGAGGTGTCTGTGGTACAGGCCTAGGGGCGTCGGGTGTGGATCCAAAGAGAGAAGTAGGGTGCTGGTCTCAGCTGACTTGGTTTTGTCTGTCCTACTCAGAGGAGGAGAAGGCTGAGGCCCGTGAATTCGAGGAGGACCAAGTGGCAGGACGGCTGAAGGAGGACGTGGTGAGAGAGAGAGCCGGAGGGGAGCGGAGGGGCGGGACCGGTTCTCCTGGGAGCTCATCCCCTCCTCTCCCTGCAGCTGGAGCAGAGGGGCAGGCTTCAGAAGACAGTGGCAAAGGAGGTGAGGAGGAGGGCTGCTGCGGGGTAAGATTGGGGGGTCTCTCCGACACGGTGGACACGCAGCTCTGCCGGGGACTCCGGCTGTGTGGTCTTTGCTCTGGAACACACCGGGCACTCGGGCCAGCAGGATGGGGTGTCTGTCTGGTCCGCGCTGCGCGGGCCCCTTTTTGCTCCTGCCCAGGGTGGTACGAGAGGCTGGGCTGTGTGTGTGGAGAGGCGCCTCCCTGGCTGCGGTTGCAGTGACCCAGCCCCTGCCTGTCCAGATCCAGGCCCCAGACCCAGGCGACATTCGAATCTTACGGGGCCACCAGCTCCCCATCACGTGTCTGGTTATCACCCCTGACGACTTGGCCATCTTTTCTGCCGCCAAGGACTGCACCATTATTAAGTGTAAGTAAGTGCGTGGGTAGGGGGGTGGCCCTCGGCGGTCATCCTGGAGGGCTGCTCTGGGGAGGAGGGAGTAACCAGGGCAAATGGAGGCCTGATCAGGAAAGCCTCTCTCTCTCTCTCTCTTTTTTTTTCCTTTAAACCAGAGCACTGCTCAGCTCCGGCTTATGACGGTGGGGGGACTGAACCTGGGACTTGGGAGCCTCAGGCATGAAAGTCTCTTTCAATCCCCCCCCCCCCCCACCTTGGGAAGCCTGTTGAAGGCAGCTTTGCTCCTAGAGGTGAGCTTCTGTCTAGTAGTGGGATGCAGGAGCCCACGGCCCAGTCTTTGGAGACGACTGAGCAAAGGCAGGATGATGACTTCATGGTAGTGCACGCTGGAGGTGGGCAGGTGAATCGGAGGGCACCTGGGGCTTTGCAGAGTCTTGAGCTTGGAGTCCCGGCCCTCCGGTCCCTGGCTGGCGATAGCTAAACCCTGTTCTCACCCACCCACAGTCTCGACATGGTGCTGATTTTGAGAACTCAGTCTCAGAGCTTCGCCCATTCCTTCTCTCATATCTATAATTTATTACTGGATAGAGACAGAGATAAATTGAGATGGGAGAGGGAGATGGAGAGGGAGAGAGACACAGACAGCTGCAGCTCTGCTTCACCACTCATGCAGCTTCCCCCTCCTGTAGGTGGGGACCGGGGGCTTTACCCTCGATCCTTGCACATTGTAATGTGTGCGCTTAACCGGGTGTGCCACTGCCTGCCCCCCCATTCCTTCTCTCTCTCTTTCGGATTTTTATTTATTCACGTAGAATGACAGGCAGAGAGAGAGAGAAGCAGATGTTATCACTCTGGTACAAGTGCTGCCGGGAATCGAACTCCAGACCCCATGCTTGAAAGTCCAGTAATTTATCCACTGTGCCACCTCCCGGACCACCTTCCATTCCTTCTCTACGGGCATTTCTGGCTGCCCCTTGGGGTGATTGTTACCACCTGACGAGATGGAGAGGCTGAGGTGACTTGTCCAGTGACTGGGCCACATTTTCTGACCTATCCATGACCTCATGCTATTCCCCGAGGCGGTTCCCAGCCAGCCCTACTCCCCGACCCACGCCTAGCTTCTGTTCCTTCCCTGCTGCAGGGAGCGTGGAGAGTGGGAGGAAGCTTCATGTGATCCCTCGAGCCAAGAAAGATGTGGAGGGGCAGCCCCCCGGCCACAGAAGCCACGTCCTCTGCATGGCCATCTCCTCCGACGGCAAGTATCTTGTAAGGCGGGGATTGGCCCTGGGGGAGGTGAGAGGCTTGTACGCACGGTGGGTGCCCGTGGCCACTGTCCCCGTTCCCGCAGGCCTCGGGCGACCGCAGCAAACTCATCCTCATCTGGGAGGCGCAGAACTGCCGGCACCTGTACACGTTCACGGGACACCGGGACGCCGTGTCGGTGAGCTGGGGACTCCTTGGGTGACCTTTATCGAGCTCGTGAGCAGTCCAGAGTGGGCGCTGGGCCTCGGTGCCGGGGGGCAGGAAGAGGCAGAGGGGTCCGTCCTCAGGAATGACTCTAAGGGACGTGAGCAGGGTAAAGGGCTCAGGGAGCGGGGCAGGCCGTGTGCCCCTGTCTCTGGGGGAGCTGCCCCCTGCACTGCCTGCTGTCCCTCAGACCCCTTCTGCCTCCTCTCCCCATGTGCCCCCAGGGCCTGGCATTCCGCAGAGGGACCCACCAGCTCTACAGCACGTCCCATGACCGCTCCGTGAAGGTGTGGAACGTGGCAGAGAACTCCTACGTGGAGACGCTGTGAGTGAGCGCCAGGAGAGGCAGTGCTGCAGACTGGCGCGGGGTGCACCGTGACCCCACCTCCCTCTGCTCCTCCCCGCAGCTTCGGGCACCAGGACGCCGTGGCCGCGATGGATGCCCTGAGTCGGGAGTGCTGTGTGACGGCCGGGGGCCGGGACGGCACCGTGCGTGTGTGGAAGATCCCCGAGGAGTCCCAGCTTGTCTTCTACGGCCACCAGTAAGCAGCCTGCTGTGCTGGGGGGGGGGGGGGGTCCTGGGCCGGGGGTGCCTGTCCCGCGCCCTCAGCTCTGTCCTCTCCAGGGGCTCCATCGACTGCATCCAGCTCATCAACGAGGAGCACATGGTGTCAGGTGCCGACGATGGGTGAGAGCTGGTTGTGAACATCTGCCTCGTGGGATCCCTCTTGTGGGGTCGGGGGGGCTCGTAGCCTCTCTCTCAGACAAGGACACAGAGACGGGGGCTTGGGAGACCTTGCCCACATCCTAGGCTTGGTGTAGGTAGAATCCCTTCTTCCTATGTGGTATTTCCTTCTTTTTTTTTTTTTTTTTCAATATTTATTTATTCCCTTTTTGTGGCCCTTGTTTTATTGTTGTAGTTATTGTTGCTGTTATTGATGTCATCGTTGTTGGATAGGACAGAGAGAAATGGAGAGAGAGGGGGAAGACGGGGAAAGACAGACACTTGCAGACCTGCTTCACTGCCCGTGAAGTGACCCCCCTGCAGGTGGGGAACCAGGGTCTCGAACGGGGATCCTTACACTGGTCCTTGTGCTTGACGCCACCTGCGCTTAACCCGCTGCACTGCTGTCCGACTCCCCTCCTTCTTTAAGTGATTGTATTCCCTTTTTTTTTTTTTTTTTTTTTGGCCTCCAGGGTTATCATTGGGGCTCGGTGCCTGCACAACGAAGCCACTGCTCCTGGAGGCCATTTTTTTCCATTTTTTGTTGCCCTTGTTGTATTTATTGTTTTTGTTGTCAGAGAGAAATCAAGAGAGAAGGAGAAGACAGAGAGGGAGAGAGAAAGACGGACACCTGCAGACCTGCTTCACCGCCTGTGAATCGACCCCCTGCAGGTGGGGAGCCAGGGGGCTCGAACTAGGATCTTTATGCCAGTCCTTGCGCTTTGCGCCATGTGCGCTTAACCCGCTGTGCTACCGCCTGGCCAATTGTATTTACTTTTAAGATTATTTATTTATTTGTGAGAGAAAGAGAGGTCAAGAAAGAGAAGAAGAACCAGAGTATCGCTTTAGCATATGTGCTCTTGGGACCAAGCTCAGGACCTCATGCCTGAGAGTCCACTGCCTTACCCACTGCACCACCCCCAGGCTGCCTGTGTGGGCCTTGCTGCCCTGCGTCCCTGCCCCTCACGCCTGTGTTTCCTGTCTGCAGGTCTGTGGCCGTGTGGGGCCTCTCCAAGAAGCGGCCGCTTGCCCTGCAGCGTGAGGCCCACGGGCTGCGAGGGGAGGAGGGCTTGGAGCAGCCCTACTGGGTGTCGTCAGTGGCAGCGTTGCTCAACACAGACCTCGTGGCCACAGGTGACAGAGAACCTTCTGAGTCAGGAGGGGGTTCAGGGTGGGCTGGTTTGGGGGTGCTCAAGGTCTGCCTTCCCTCAAGGCTCCCACAGCTCCTGTGTGCGCCTCTGGCAGTGTGGCGAGGGCTTCCGGCAGCTGGATCACCTCTGTGACATCCCCCTGGTGAGTGGATCTTGAATGCTTAGCCTGTCTTTGCCAAGTTCCTGAGACCCCCCTGGATCACATTGCCCCTGGGATTTTTGCCACCCCACCCTCTTTTTTTCCCCAACTAAAAGGGCTTTTCCTTGCAGGATCAGCTAGGAGTGCCTTTTATAGTTCCAGCTCCTAGCACAGAGCCTAGTAAGGGCTCCCCCCTCCTTTCTCCTCTCCCCTCTCCCTGCTCCACACCCATCCCTGTCCTAGGCCTTGTCCTGGGTAGACAGGTACAAGGAAGGGAACAGTACAGACATTGGCATGGGAGGCCTGGCACTGTGTTTGGTCCTGCACAACCAGTGCACGAGTGAGTGACAGACAGGGCTGAGTGGACTTGGGGTGACTTCAGACACAGTGGAGCCATCTGTCAGGGGCATCCAGAAAAAAAGTACAGGGCTGGGAGTCGGGCGGTAGCACAGTGGGTTAAGCACAGGTGGCACAAAGCTCAAGGACCGGCCCAAGAATCCCGGTTTAGGCTCCCCACCTGCAGGGGAGTCGCTTCACAGGCGGTGAAGCAGGTCTGCAGGTGTCTGTCTTTCTCTCCCCCTCTCTGTCTTCCCCTCCTCTCTCCATTTCTCTCTGTCCTAACAACAACAATATCAATAACAGCAACAATAACTGCAACAACAATTAAAAAAAAAAAGGACAACAAAGGGAAAATAAATACAAAATACAGGGCTTGGATGAGTGGTGATGGTCCTGGGTCTGTAGAGCCTCATCACCAGGAGGCAGGCCCAGGGCCGAGCCTAAGGTACACGGTTAACTTCATCCTCGTGGACTTCCTGTGAGGCTCGGTGCTGCACTTCCTCCGTCTCACAGATTTGGAGACTGAGGCCCTGAGGGCGGAAGGACAGACAGGCCCAGCTGGCAGATGGCAGAGCAGGGACTTTGACTGAGGCCTTGACCGTGATGCAGGGCTGAGATGTGTGTGTGGGGGGATCTGTACTCACATCTCACGACCCTGTTCTCTCTCCCCTTTCTAGGTGGGCTTTATCAATAGCCTCAAGTTCTCCAGCGCTGGGGACTTCTTGGTGGCCGGGGTCGGGCAGGAGCACAGGTGAGGCCACCCTCAAGGGTGAGGCTGGCTGGACGGGCTGGGGGGTGGTGCCTAGGTGGGGCCTGGTTCTCAGCTGCTGTCCCTGCCCCTTGTAGGCTTGGCCGATGGTGGCGGATCAAAGAGGCCCGGAACTCCGTCTGCATCATCCCGCTCCGCAGGGCCCCCCAGTCGCCAGCTGCGGGCTCCTGACACTCGCCTCCTGTATTTAAGTCCTTCCTGGGTCATACCCTGTCACTGTAGTAAAAGCCTTCTTACCGGGGCTTGTCTCCTGGAGTTCTTGAGTAGGAAGGGCGGAGGGTGCAAGGCCTGGATTGGAAAGAGCCTGGGGAGGGAGTGACAACGTCAGTTCTGTTTATTTATTTATTTTTTTCCCTTTCGCTGCCCTTGTTGTTTTATTGTTGTAGTTATTGTTATTGATGTCATCATTGTTGGATAGGACAGAGAGAAATGGAGAGAGGAGGGGAAGACAGAGGGCGAGAGAAAGACAGACACCTGCAGACCTGCTTCACCGCCTGTGAAGCGACTCCTCTGCAGGTGGGGAGCCTGGGGTTCGAACTGGGATCCTTACACCGGTCCTTGCGCTTTATGCCACCTGCACTTAACCAACACGTCAGTTCTTTCCTCCTGCTGGACTGAGGGCCTTTTCCCTCTTCCTGAGGAACTCGGATATGGAAACCCCAGCAGGCTTCTGACTTTCAGTTTCAGATAAAAGGGGATGGGGCAGAGGGAGGAGAGACACCTCAGCACTGCTCCACCACCTGTGAGGGTTGCGCCTGTGGCATCACACATGTTAAGGCTCAAGCTCTACCCGGTGAATGAGATGACTCAGCCCCTCCCTGAGTGTCTCTGTGCCCTCCTTAGCCAGCTCCCCACCCTCTGCTGTGGTCCGGTAACTGAGAAGCATGACCGACCGGCTGTGTGTAAGGGCTGACTCTGGGGTTTAAATAGCCAGCCCTACAAATCTTAGGCTTACACGGCAGGATGACCTGTCCCTCCCAGGCCCAGTCAGGTGTCAAGAGAACAGACTGGCACTGGTCGGAGTGGGACCCTGCACTGCTTACTGCCTGGGGTCCAAGCCAGAAGTCGCTCTGTCTTAGGTTAAATGACAGCCAGACTGCAAGAGTCATCAGAGCGTGTGACCCTGCCAGGTAGATGTGTCAAAGGAGTGTTCTTTCTCCTGATCTTGCTGACTGGATGTCATGCAACTGCTGTCATGGGGTGAAGCCCGAGGGAAGGCAGCAAGGCAGACTAAGGTGCGGTTAAGTCTCTTAGCAGAAGATGAGGAGGTAAAGCAGGGATTTCTGGGGCCTGGGTAGTAGAGCACCAGGTTAAGCAAACATACTGCAAAGTGCAAGGATGTCGGTTTGAGTCCCTGGCTCCCCACCTGCAGCGGGGCTGCTTTGCAAGCAGTGAAGCAGGTCTGCAAGTATCTATGTTTCTCTCCCCGCTCTCTGTCTCCCCCTCCTCTCTTGATTTCTCTCTGTTCTATCCAGCGACAGCAACAGTAACAAGAAGTGGAAAAATGGCACCAGGAGCAATAACCCTGGAGGGAAAAAAAAAAAAAAGAGTTTCTGCTCTGTCCTATCTCTTAGCCATGGGGCTCAAAGGCTCAGGGTGCTGAGTGGCTGGGTCCTAGAGCTGTCCCTAGGTGGGAGAGTAACCAGAGTTGAGGTGGGCTGTGACACCTAGCTCGTGTCAGAACTGTTTTTTTTTTTATTCCCTTTTATTGCCCTTGTTGTTTAATTGTTGTAGTTATTACTGTTGTTATTATTGATTTCATTGCTGTTTGATAGGACAGAGAGAAATGGAGAGAGGAGGGGAAGACAGAGGGGGAGAGAAAGACAGACACCTGCAGACCTGCTTCATCGCCTGTGAAGCGACTCCCCTGCAGGTGGGGAGCCCGGGTCTCGAACCGGGATCCTTACACTGGTCCTTGTGCTTGGCGCCACGTGTGCTTAACCCGCTGCGCTACCGCCAGACTCCCCTCATTTCATTTTTTAAGTTGTCACCAGGGTTATCACCTGGAGCTTGGTGTCTGCACTCCTGATTCCCTGGTCCTGGAACCCAATTTTTTCGTTTTTCTTTTTCTTCATTGATAGAGATAGAGAGAAATTGACAGGGATATGGGAGAGAGAGGAAAAGAAACCTGCAGCACATCTCCGTGGTTCTTGGAGCAGTCCCCCCCCCATATACACAGGTGGGTGCTGGGGGTTTGCACAAGGTGGTGTGTGCAGCAGCACAACCTCTTTCACGGATTCTTAGACGAGGAAGGATATAGTTCTTAAAATAGCTGCCAGCGAGTTTCACAGCACAATGGAAGACTCATGAGTCACCCTGGACTGTGCTTGTCCTGGGATATGGCAGAGTGGAGAGCTCTCCGGTCATCTCCTCTTTACATTTGCCACTCTGGGAATGTGGGTCAAAATTCTTTCTGGAGTGCAGAAGGTGGAAGGTCTGGTTTCTGTAGGAGTAAATTCTTGAAGAGGTGGTATTGCTGGTTGCAGCTAGAAAGGCCAGTTAATCAAGAACAAATGCCAGTGTAAAATTTTTTTTAATTTGTTTTTTTAAATTAATTTTTTAATTTTTTTTTCTTATTGGATAGAGATAGAAATTGTGAGAGAAGGGGGAGATAGAGAGGAAGAGAGACACCTGCAGACCTGCTTCACCGCCTGTGAAGCGACTCCCCTACAGGTGGGGAGTCGGGGGCTTGAACCAGGATCCTACCAGTCCTTGCACTTTGCACCGCATGCACTTAACCCGCTGCACTACTGCCCGACTCCCAATTAATTAATTTTTTAAACCAGAGCACTGCTCAGTTCTGGCTTATGGTGGTGTGGGGGATTGAACCTGAAACTTTGAAGCCTTAGGCATGAGAGTATTTGCATAACCATTATGCTATCTATCCCTGCCCCTTTTTATTTTATTTATTTGATAGAAACAGAGAGAAGGGCGTCAGGTGGTAGCGCAGCAAGTTAAGCACACGTGGCACAAAGCGTAAGGACCGGTGTAAGGATCCTGGTTTGAGCCCCCAGCTCCCCACCTGCAGGGGAGTAGCTTCACAGGCGGTGAAGCAGGTCTGCAGGTGTCTGTCTTTCTCTCCCCCTCTGTCTTCCCCTCCTCTCCATTTCTCTGTCCTATCCAACAATGACAACAATAATAATAACTACAACAATAAAACAAAGAAGGGCAACAAAATGGAAAATAAATAAATATTTAAAAAGAAAGAAAGAGAGAAAACAAGATGGAGGTGTGAGGTTAAAGAAAAGCCCCGAATATCGAGAACAGCCGTTAACCCGAAACCAACTGTTCCTTGTTCTGTGTAAATATTTCCACCTGCACCCACCCTGTGATAACTGTAAAAAGGTGGGGTGAGAAATGATCGGGCTCACAGACTCTCCCCTTGCGTAGAAGGGTGTCGGCGGCCCAAGCTTAAGCTTGCTAATAAAGGCTCTTGCTATCGCATATGAATCTGGTCTTCTTTGCGTGAGATCGGGACTCGAACCTCTGGGCGTAACAGGAGGTGGCTGGAGAGAGACACATACCTGCAGCACTGCTTCACTTCCTGCTGGTGGGGGTAGGAGGAAGGGCTTGAACTCAGGACCTTGCACATTGTGACATGTGCTGTCAACAAGGTGTGCCACCACCTGGACCCTAAAACACAGATTTTAATCAGGTGCTAGCACAGCTTGAAGAAAACCGTCTCGAGCAGGTGGCGATGCAGCTAGTTGAGTGCACATGTTATAATGCTCAAGGACTGAGGTTCAAGCCTCTGGTCCCCACCTGCAATAGGGAAAACTGCGGGTGGTGAAGCAGAATTGCAGGTGTCTCTTTGTCTCTCTCTCCCTCTGTCACCCTCATTCCTTTTGATTTCTGGCTGTCTCTATCCAATAAAGATAATTAAGAAAAACTATCTTGGTAGGGCAGTGGATAATAGTAATTATGTAAAAAAGGCTTCTACCAAAGTCCCAAGTTTATTCTTTTTTTCCCATCTTATTCAATAGGATAGAGAAATTGAGAGGGGCAGAAAGATAGACACCTGCAGACCTCCTTTGTAGCTGTGAAGCATCCCTCTTGCTAGTGGGAAAATGGGGGGCTCGAACCCAGGCCCTCCTGCACGGTGATATGTGCACTTAGCTGGGGCGCATTACTACTCAGACCCAGACCCCTCAGGTTGATTCTCCACACCACCATAAGCCTGGACTCAGTGGTGCACTGGCAAACAAAACAAGAGACAGCAGAGACAGCATAGTGGTTCTGCAAAAGACTTTCAAGTCTGAGACTCTAAAGTCCCAGGTTCAGTTCCTGGCACCACCATAAGCCAGAGCTGAGCAGTGCTCTGCCCTCTCTCTGTCTCTCTCATCAAGTAAAATATTAAACAAAGCAGCCAGAAACCAAAAACAATAAAACCTTTACATTTCAGGCACTGAGCAGTGTCTTTTTCTTTCTTTTTTTTTTTCCTTTTATTTATTTTCCCTTTTGTTGCCCTTGTTACTTGTAGTTATCAATGTTGTTGTTAGGACAGAGAGAAATGGAGAGAGGAGGGGAAGACAGAGAGAGGGAGAGAAAGACAGACACCTGCAGACCTGCTTCACCGCCTGTGAAGCGACTCCCCTGCAGGTGGGGGGCCGGGGGCTCGAACCAGGATCCTTATGCCGGTGTTTGTGCTTCGCACCACGTGCGCTTAACCGGCTGTGCAGCGCTACTGCCCGACTGGTCTTTTCCCTTCTTTCTTTCTTTCTTTCTTTCTTTCTTTCTTTCTTTCTTTCTTTTTTTTTTTTTTTTTTGCCTCCAGGATTATTGCTGGGGCTTGGTGCCAGCACTACAAATCCACTGCTCCTAGAGGCTATTTTTTTCCCCATTTTATTAGACAGGACAGGGAGAAATTGAGAGGGGCGTGGGAGGCAGGGAGAGAGACATCTGCAGACCTGCTTCACCACCTGTGAAGCGTCCCCCACCCCGTAGGAGGGGAGCCAGGAGCCCGGGTTCTTGCTCTTTGTACTGTGTGCGCCTAACTGGGTGTTCCACTGCCCGCCCCCCAACGTACTTTATTTTTCTTATTTGTTATTGCATAGAGACAGAAATTGAGAAGGGGAGAGACAGAAACACCAGCAGCCCTGCTTCACCACTGGTGAGGCTTTGCCCCTGCAGATGGGGACCAGGGGCTTGAACCCAGGTGCTTGCACACTATACTGTGTGTGCTTAACCACCTGACCTCTGTTTTATTTTCCTAAGGCTGATTTACTTACGTATGAGAGAGCAGGACAGGGAGAACCACAGCCTCATTCTGGGACCTGTGAGGCTTGAGATCACTGCTCCACTTCCCAGGCAGCATGAGAAGGGCTTTTTTTAAAAAATATTTATTTATTCCCTTTTGCCGCCCTTGTTGTTTTATTGTTGTAGTAGTTATTATTGTCGTCATTGTTGGATAGGACAGAGAGAAATGGAGAGAAGAGGAGAAGACAGGAGGAGAGAAAGACACCTGCAGACCTGCTTCACCGCCTGTGAAGCGACTCCTCTGCAGGTGGGGAGCTGGAGCTCGAACCAGGATTCTTATGCCAGTCCTTATGCTTGCACCACCTGCACTCAACCTGCTGCGTTACAGCCTAACTCCCCCTCCCTTTTTTTTAAGGCATCTGTGCCCAAGAAATCAGTTTTTCATGGGAGAGCTATAAGTTCCTGCTAGATAAACGGAGCCTGGGAAGAATTGTAGTTTTCCAAGGCCAGATTTAATTTTTTGTATATATATATTTATATTTATTTTCTCTTTTGTTGCCCTTGTTTTTTATTGTTGTTGTGGTTATTATCGTTGTTGTTACTCTTGATCGCACCCTGTCATTTCACGAACATCTCATAAAAACTGCAGCAAAGGTGGGTGCGAGGAATAACATCATTGTAAGACTGGCCAGCTCCTCATGGGGCGCGAGCGCTTCCACACTACGATCATCATCTCTGGCATTATGCTATTCCACTGCAGAATACTGTGCCCCAGGATGGTTCCGTAGCCCCCATGTCCACTTGGTCGATTCCAAATTATATTCCTCCGTGAGGATAATTTCTGGAACCATCCGTTCCACCCCGGTTCCATGGCTGCCAGTTCTTAGCAACATCGCCCCGCCAGATATTCGTCGGGATGCCGCATCATCTAAGTTCATTTCCCACGTCTACGCTCGACCGGACCTGCCAATATACGGGGATATCTTCGCCCACCCTGTCCAACGCTTGATGTCTCGTCACCCAATCTGGTCCCCTACGCCTACACTGAACTTCTCTGTTCCAGACTCTTGGAAACAGAGTTGGCAGTCAGCTGAGGTAAAGAACAAACACCTCATCACAGACCCCTGCAATCACAGACCCCTGCAAGCGTCCACCCGGCTTTGACCTAGCACGTTATGATTGGGCCCTCCTCAATCGCTATCGAACAGGCCATGGCCAGTGCTCCGCTATGTTCCATCGCTGGGGAGCCAGAGACGACCCGAACTGCCCCTGCGGCTCCAGACAGACTATGACCCACATAGTCAACGACTGCCACCTCTCCAGATTCAAAGGAGGTCTCGAAACTTTACATCAGGCTCAACCTGACGCTGTTGACTGGCTACAGAAGAAGGGCAAACGCTAGAAGAAGTTGTTGTTGTTATTGATGTCGTCATTGTTGGACAGGACAGAGAGAAATGGAGAAAGGAGGGGAAGACAGAGAGGGAGAGAGAAAGACAGACACCTGCAGACCTGCTTCACCGCCTGTGAAGCGACTCCCATGCAGGTGGGGAGCCGGGGGCTTGAGCCAGGATCCTTATGCAGATCCTTGTGCTTAACCTGCTGTGCTACTGTCCGATTCCCCCAAGGCCAGATTCTTCCTGGATTTTGCCATTGTCTAATGGAGTGGTTTACTTGGATGGCCTTGTCCTTTGCCACACTTTGCGACAACATTCTTTTTTTTAAAAAATATTTTATTTATTTATTTATTCCCTTTTGTTGCCCTTGTTGTTTTATTGTTGTAGTTATTATTGTTGTTGTCGTTGTTGGATAGGACAGAGAGAAATGGAGAGAGGAGGGGAAGACAGAGGGGGAGAGAAAGACAGACACCTGCAGACCTGCTTCACCGCCTGTGAAGTGACTCCCCTGCAGGTGGGGAGCCGGGGTTCGAACCGGGATCCTTATGCCGGTCCTTGTGCTTTGGGCCACCTGTGCTTAACCCGCTGCGCTACAGCCCGACTCCCTACGACAACATTCTTAACCCATTACAGTGACAAGGCTCCACCATAAGAAATACATGTGGCAAACAAGATGGAGTCTTGTGTCTGCTCGCTAATGAAGACAACAGGGAAAGTATGAGAGGCTGTGGAGAGATCCTGGAATGCTGGTCAATTCTGTGCCTTGGGGCATCCCTCACAGTGGTCCTGAGGGCGCTTCTATTTTGTTCCCTGTGCTATGTCTCTTACTCTAACCCAGGAGGCTCGCCCCAGGCGCCCAGCCCAGCACACCCTCAGAACATCCCTTTGGTACTTCTGTCCAGGGACAGACTATTTTTTTCTCTCTCTTTCCAGAGCACTGTTTAGCTTTGGTTTATGGAGATTCAGGGAATTGAACCTGGGACTTTGGAGCCTCAGGCACGAGAGTGTGTTTGCATAACAATTATGCTATCTACCCCACCCCCACGCCTTTCCCACCACCAAAGTTCTGTGCCTCTATTCCTTGTATTGGAAACTGTATTCATTCTTCCAAGATCATGGATATGGCTTGACTATTATTTCTCTATCTATAGTTATATATAGTCTCCCATTTTTTCCTATGGTCTTTCCTTTTCTTTATAAATCACACCTACTTCCAAGTGTCCTACCTTTTTATTTTTTTTCCCTCTTTTTTTTTTATTGTTGTAGCTATTATTACTGGTGTCAATGTTGTTAGGACAGAGAGAAATGGAGAGAGGAGGGGAAGACAGAGAGGAGGAGAGAAAGACAGACACCTGCAGACCTGCTTTACCGCCTGGGAATCGAACCCCCTGCAGGTGGGGAGCTGGGGGTTTTCCCCTCTTTTCTCTGTGGGTCCTGATGGAATTATTATTCAGAGTCCTCTGGTCCTGTTCCCCTAATATTTACCCCTGGGAGCACTGACCCAGGATCTTTATGGGGTGCAGAAGGTGGGAGTTCTGGCTTCTGTAATTGCTTCTTCACTGGACCTGGGTGTTGGCAGGTGAATCCACACCCCCAGCCTGACTTTCTCTTTCCCTAGTGGGGCAGGGCTCTGAAGAGATGAGGTTCCAGGACACACTGGTGAGATCATCTGCCCAGGGAGTTCAGAATGAAATCATAGTAGCATCCAAAAAGTGGTGCCTGTGGCTTAGTGAGATTCTGAAGAAATCCTGGTTGCACTTTTTTTTTTTTTCTAGTTTGTCAGGAGAGCGATCTGAGAAGGCTCCTACTCTAAGCCATCCCTCCGAGAGTCTCTGAATAACCATTATTCCCTGCCCACAACTGAGTTATTGTTTACAAACATTTTTGGGGGGTACAATAAAGTTTATTGTGATATATGAGATTAAATTATTCTAAATTGGGGGCCTGGGGATAGCACATCTGGCTAAATGCACATATTGCCACATGCAAGGACCCAGGATTGAGCCCTCACTCCCCACCTGCAGGGGGGATGCTTCATGAGCTGTGAAACAGGTGTCCTATCTTTCTCTCCCACTGTCACCCCCTCCTCTCTCAATTTCTCTCTGTCCTATTCAATAAAGTGGAAACAGGAAAAAATGAGTGGTGGATTCGTAGTGCCAGTATTGAGTCCCAGGGATAATAACCCTGGTGGCAAAAGTTCTAAATCATACAGTTGAAATGGACTTGGAGGGGGAAGATCTATAGTTTTATAAATTGTTTCACATGTATAATTAAGTCCCTGTTGTTTAACCATCTATGGCTAGGTTTGTTTCTTTTGCATGGTTCAGAGCTAAGAACTGAGAGGAGTCGGGCGATGGCATACCTGGCTGAGTGCACCTATACCCAAGCATAAGGACTCAGGTTCAAGCCCCGCTCCCCACCTGCAGGAAGTGTGCTCCATGAGCTGTGAAGCAGGTCTGCAGGTATCTCCCTCTGTCTCTCCTCTTTTTATTTATTTATTTACTTATTTATTTTGCCTCCAGGGTTATCGCTGGGGCTTGGTGCCTGAACTACAAATCCACTGCTCCAGGAGGACATTTTTTCCCCATTTTTGTTGCCCTTGTTATTATTATTGTTGTTATTACTGCTGTTGTTGGATAGGACAGAGAAAATGAAGAGAGGAGGGGACAACAGAGAAGAGGAAAAATAGACACCTGCAGACCTGCTCCACCACTTGTGAAGTGCGTGGGGGAGCTGGGAGCCTGATCCTTATGCCGGTCCTTGCACTTCATGCCATGTGTGCTTAGCCCACTGTGCTACTGCCTGGCCCCCTTTCCTGACCTCCTCCTTTCTATCTCCTCATCCTCTCAATTTCTCTCTGCCTTCATAAAAAAATTAGAAAGAAAAAAATGTCTGCTAGGAACAGTGGATTCGAACACCAGCGATAACCCTGGAAGCAAAAAAAAAAAAAAAAAGAGTTAAGACCTATACTGGCTGCCTCTCACTCAACCTGATTGCGATTTTGAGTCCTTTATACGGGAGAGACTGAGTTCACTGTAGCCAGAGATGGGGGGTGGGGGGGTCTGCTGGCTCTGAGGGTCTGAGTTTCCTGTTCATTGTATGAACAGGTCAGACCTGGATCAACAAGTCAACTCCTGTCTCCCAAGAGATTCATTAATAACAATTAGCTGCATCTGCCTTTATCTCCCCTTCAAATTCTAAAAATACTTGATTTATTAATGAGAGAGGACCAGAGCATCACTCCTGGTACCCGTGGCATCAGGGATCTAACTGCAGGCCTTATATATGCATGTCCAGTGTTTTTATTTTATTTAATTTAGACTGAGAAATAAATTAATAGACTAACACTTTGTATCCCATCATCTCCCCTAGCCTGTGTTTCAATGACCCAGAGTTTAACAGAAGAGGGAAGATAGATACCCTGAACTGAACTCAGTGTTTGAACCAACACTCTACCGGTGATTTGCCTCATTGGTCAGAGGGATCTTCTTGTATGAGCATTTACAACTTACATGTATGACCATGCATACATCTTACTTACACATTTCCTCACCAGTACATATAGATCAGATGAATTATTTTTGTAACCGTGATGTCATGCGACACCACCTTCCTATCAGGGGTCAATAATCCTGCCATCTTACCTTTATAGTCAGGGCTTTGGCCGTTTCCAGTAGAAACAAAGGAGCAGAGTATTTTTGTCTTGGAGGGTGCAAATTTATCTGGGGAGCCATCTTGGTGCTGAGTCATAGCTACCCCTTATGACATCACAGGTCCTTCACATTCTTTGTGCTCATGCCAGAAACACAGACCTAAGGGGATTTGACCCATCTATACCTAATCCATGTGGGGCCGATGGTGAGTGAGGAAGAGATGGACTTGTCCAGCAATTTGGGGGTGTCTGACTCACGGTGAAGGAACTCCCTTGACATCTGAAGCCTCAGGGAAGCCCCAGAGGTTGGGCACAAGTGGTAAACTGGATGGAGAGGGAGAGAGGGCGGCCTCTTACCTTTTCCCTAACTGCTGATTGCAGGAGGAAAACGAGCCAGAAAATACTGTAGAACATACGAATGATGAGCCCCAGCAGAAAGGGAAACCAACTCATTCATCTTCAACACCACACTCAGAGCAGGTGGAGGTAGGAGGAGCCCTGACTTTGGGCTTGTGTGTTATCAATTATGGTGACTCCCCCCACCCCACCATTGTCCATAACTGAGAACAGGAAGAAACTCTTGTCTTTCTTTGTCCTTTTCTTTTTCAGGCTAAATCGATCGAACGGGTTGAAACAAAAGGAGTGAGCGATACCGCTGGGAGATCTAGAGAAGTATGATGCCCAGGAATGGTGTGGTCTTTGTACACGAGCTGGAATGCCCCTGATATGGGAAGTTAGGTTAATGTGAGTGTGTGTGTGTGTGTGTGTGTACATGTTTGCTTGTGAGTGAAGATTTAAAATTGGGAGTCAAGAGAAGTGAAGATGGGGGAGAGAAATAAGAAAGATAGAGCAGGTCATGGATGAGCACCGACGTCAAGGATGGAAGACCATGATTAACAATGAATTCCACTTCTCCACAAGGTAGGGCCTGAAGGGAAAGGCTATGGATCCCGACTAAGAGGGCAGGTTCAGATGGAACATGGCAGTCCTTCTTGCCCTGGGCAGACCAATTTGATCCATATAAAAACTGTGCAGTAGGGGGCCAGGCAGTAGTGCACCCGGTTAAGCGCACATAGTGTGAAGGGCAAAGACTGGCTCAAGGATCCCAGTTAGAGCCCCTGGCTCCCCACCTGCAGGGGAGTCGCTTCACAGGTGGTGAAGCAGGTCTGCAGGGACCTATCTTTCTCTCCCGCTCCTGTCTTACTCTCCTCTCTCAACTTCTCTCTGTCCTATCTAACAATAACAGCAACAACAATAATGGGAAAAAATGGCCTCCAGGAGCAGTGGATTCATAGTGCAGGCACCTAGCCCCAGTGATAACCTTGGAGGCAAAAAACAACAACAAAACAAGGCAGATGAAGTCCCATTTTGTAGTTGGGGTTCTGAGACTCAGAGGTCAATGTGAGGTGTCCAGGCCCATTTACTAGAATATGGCGGAGATGGGATACCTACCTGACCTTTTTAAAAAATATATTTTTATTTGTTTTGGGTAGAGACAGAGAGTTGTGTCGGAAAAGGGAGACGGGGTGGGGAGAGACACCTGCAGCACTGTTTTCATGGTTCATGAAACTTCTCTCCTGCAGCTGGGGACTGGGGGCTTGAACCCGGGTCCTTGCACACCGCAGTGTATTTGGTACAGAAGAGGTACAGAAGAAGGAGTGATCATTGATAGGGAATTACAGGCCCTTCCTGGCACACTGTGGGATTAAAATAAGCAGGAAACAGGGAGTCGGGCGGTAGCACAGCGGGTTAAGCACACGTGGCACAAAGTGCAAGGACCGGCCTAAGAATCCCGGTTCGAGCCCCGGCTCCCCACCTGCAGGGGAGTCGCTTCACAGGTGGTGAAGCAGGTCTGCAGGTGTCTGTCTTTCTCTTCCCCTCTCTGTCTTCCCCTCCTCTCTCCATTTCTCTCTGTCCGATCCAACAACAATGACATCAACAACAACAATAATAACTACAACGATAAAAAACAAGGGCAACAAAAGGGAATAAATTTTTAAAAAAGTAGGAAACATGCTATGAAAGCACCCGCCCACCTTTTAATTAACTTACTTTCATGGAGCCGGGAGAGAGCAAGGGAGCTCCCAGAACACTTCAGTTCTGGCACACGCTGATGTTAGGGTGCCAGGCTTTGACACGGAGCTATCTCCTTTTTCTTTTTTTTTTTTTTAAGATTTTATTTATTTATGAGAAAGATAGGAGAGAGAAAGAACCAGACATCACTCTGGCACATATGCTGCCGGGGATTGAATTCGGGACCTCATGCTTGAGAGTCCAGAGCTTTACCACTGCGCCACCTCCCGGACCACGCTATCTCTTTTTTCTTACAAGATTCCAGGGAAACAGAATGAGCGTCCTACTAGTAAGACAAGTGTCGTGAGGATCCAGGCTTGGTGGCGTGGCACCTTGGTGCGCAGGACGCTGCTGCTCGCAGCCCTCAGCGCCTGGGTCATTCAGACTTGGTGGAAGGAGAAGCTGATGGAGCAGATGGAAAAGAGGCGGCGGACGGCACTGGAGAACTTTGCCCGGAAGGAGTGGGCGGCGGTCAGCCTGCAGTCCTGGGTCCGCACGTGGCGCATTCGGAGGCGCTACTGCCGGCTGCTGCAGGCCGCCCGCATCATCCAGGCCTACTGGAGGTGCCACTCCTGCGCCTCCCGGGGGCTCATCAAGGGCCACTACAGAGTGACAACTGATCAGCTGTGTCTCGAGCTGGAGATCTTGCTGGGCTCTGGGCCTTGTATCCTGACGGAGTCTATTCCTCTCCCAATAAATCAATGAAGCGGTCTTGGCCCGGCTTCTCTGTGTCCCGAGCTTGGGGAGGACAGGGTGCATGATCACAGACAGGTAGCGTCTCACGAGCAGACTATGGGGAGAGCTAGGAGCTGTCTGAGGAGGAGAACTCCACCAGCAGGAACTGACGGGTTAGCTGGAGGTAGGGAGATTGGGGACGCTATTCACACTTGATGGAATAACTGGTACTTCTTCCCAAGACACTGTTTACTTGAAATCTGGGGGAGGGGAGGGCTGATGATGAGCCTGTTCCTCTAACCCTGTGACTGAGGGGGACCCACCCAAACCCTGTGGTTCTAGTTCCTTTCCCCAGTTCGGGGCTGTTTATTTATTTTTGCTTCCAGGGTTATTGCTGGGGCTCGGCACGGGCACTATGAATCCACTGCTCCTGGGATGTTTTTTTTTCCATTTTATTGGATTGGGTAGAGAGAAATTGAGAGTGGAGAGGAAGACAGACAGGGGGAGAGAAAGACAGACACCTGCAGACCTGCTTCACCGCTTGTGAAGTGGCCCCCCTGTAGGTGCGGAGCTGGGGATTCACACTGGAATCCTTGTGTGGGTTCTTGAGCTTTGTACTATGTGCGCTTAACCCAGTGCACTACCACCCAGCCCCAGGGCTGTGTCTTGATATCCAAGTGAGAATCTGATACCAAGAGTAAAAAGGTCAGGGGCCAGGTGGTGGAGCACCAGGTTAAGCGCACATAGTATGAAGTCCAAGGGACCTGCGCAAGGATCCCAGTTTGAGCCCCTGGCTCCCCACCTGCAGGGGAGTCGCTTCACATGTGGTGAAGCAGGTCTGCAGGTGTCTGTCTTTCTCTCCCTCTGTCTTTCCCTCCTCTCTCTATTTCTCTCTGTCCTACCCAAAAAATTGGAGAAAAAAAAATGGCCACAGGAGCAGTGAAAAGTCACATTTAGATTGTCCCTCTTCCCATCTGGGCACTGACATCCCACGATTCTCTTTCAGAGAGGGAGGGTCTGGGCTCTTGGCTCATACCCCACCAAGAAACCTGTTGTTAAAATTCAGAGCTTCAGCAGGCCGGGCTAGCTTCACGGGCAGGTAACAGAGACGACCAGAGACATACGGATGGGCCGGGAAGCTGTATTTCTTTATTCAGGAACAACGATTTATAAGCTAAGACAAACTAATCACCAAACAACTCTCCTGCCTCCTTCCCCCGCAGCAGCGCCAAACACTCTCGAACTCTGGAACTCTCTCGGGGTTCCTTGGGGCGGGGACAAGCGGGCCCGCGAAACTAGCAGAACTGAACCAATTTTCTCGGCAGGGGGAGAGCTAGAACAACCCAATGTAAAGCATACAACAATTCCCCCTTTTCTTTTTAACTAAATGACCACAGTATCAGGGGTGTGGGGGGAACAGAAACCTCTATCATACAGGCATTTTTAAAAAAAGAAACTGGCACAAACATGGAGAAACATGCAAGCAAGTAACAAGAACCAGTGTGCTGCCAAGGGAAGGCCTGAGGGGGCCATTTTTTTGCCTCTGTGGGCAAAACTTTATCAGCTTAAAAAAAACATTTCTTGCCTCTGGGGGGCGTACTTGTCTCGACAGACATTTGCATGGGGGTGTGGAACAGCCTAGAGTCCCAAAGGCAGCTGGCTGCAATTTACTATGAAACAAAACTTGTCATTAGCATAATCATAGCGCGATCTAACGTTTCTAATAGAGAAGGAATCTGAGACTTTTACATATCAACGTCTTTTTAACCTTTTGTTACACCCATTCAAGATGGAGACACACCCTAGGTGTGCGCAGGAAAGAAAACCTCAGGCATGAGAATAATTAGCATAGCCATTGTGTAATCTATCATTTCTAATAGAGAAGGTAATCGAGAGTTTTACATATCAACAAGTCTATTTAACCTTTTGTTATACCCATTCAAGATGGAGACACACCCTAGGTGTGCGCAGGTCTTGTTTAGACCAACTTAGTTAAAATATATTGATTGTTAACTAATTTTTACCTCAGACTTTAAATGTAAGTTAATTTTATCTTTATGAGAATTACGTTGAAAACCTTTTTTTATTTAACTTTGACTAGTAAGAATTTAGCCTTAAAGTTACTGTTTACCAAACTTTAAACATACACATAAACATGGTCATTAATACACAAAGAGAGAAACCTTTGTTACGAAGACATGTCATTTCAAACACGAATCTAGATATGTACTGTCTTAGTTGTTGGGGGGGGTGCGTTGTCCAGTGGTGGTCTCTTGGGCAGCTTCACTTCTAGGAATTGCAGGTTGCGATCTCTGGATGAATCTCTGCGTATTTTAGATCATCTGCCTTCAGACCCAAGCTGGAGATCTCGGCCAGGATGTCGTTTCGGCAGGGAGCCCGGGGGGTCTGGGAGGTCCGGGATCTGTATAGAATTCATAGCCCGAGGGCGGGCGGGCCAACCTTGTAGAAGATGCGGGCCGAGGTGCCCTGGGGTGGTGGCCATGATAGGCTGCCGCGACCCTGCCCCATGGCCCTGTCATATCTGCTGCCCTGCTCGCAGTGGCCGAGCAGCATGGAGGGATCCCGCGTCCAGTGCCCTGCGCCACGCGGTGGAAAGCCGGCTCCTGTGGGCTGGCCTCGGGCTCTTGCGTGTTGGCATCAGGCTCCTGCATGTTGGCATCGGGCTCTAGCGTGTTGGCACTGGGCTCCTGTGTGCTGGCGTCGGCCTCCTGCGGGCTGCGGGGCTGCGGGCGCAGTGCATGGGGTTGTCTGGGTGCATCTGGCTGGCTGGCTGTTTAACCAGGTGGAAACAGCAGCTCCGCGCCTCGCCTCCCGCCTGCTGGCTCCTCCCGACTCCGCTGGCTGTTCTGAGTGTGCCCGAGCGAGTGGAAACCACAGAGTGGTCCAGAGATAAATGTTCCAGAAACAGCGAAACAGTCTCGTGAAGAAAGGGCAGAGGCCTTTGGCGATCTCTTCACAAGCACAAGAGAAGGCCATAGTACATAGGTAGCCAAACTGTCTTCACTTATCTGAGAGATGCGCAGGTCAGGTCCACATGGGCGCCATTTGTTGTTAAAATTCGGAGGCTCCTGGGAGTCGGGCGGTGGCGCAGCAGGTTAAGCGCACGTGGCACAAATCGCCAGGACCTAGGTACATAGGTCTTTTTGGATGGGTGTGTTGGGTTCCTTAGGATCTATCCCCAGGAGAGGAATTGCAGGATCATAGGATAGGTCCATTTCTAGCCTTCTGAGAGTTCTCCAGACTGTTCTCCACAGAGGTTGGACCAATTTTCATTCCCACCAGCAGTGCAGGAGGGTTCTTTGACCCCACACCCTCTCCAGCATTTGCTGCTGTTACCTTTTATGATGTATGACATTCTCACAGGAGTGAAGTGGTATCTCATTGTGTCTTTATTTGCATTTCTCTGACAATCAGAGACTTGGAGCATTTTTTCATGTGTTTCTCGGCCTTTTGGATCTCTTCTGTAGTGAATATTCTGTCCATGTCCTCCCCCCTATTTATTCTCTTTTTGTTGCCCTTATTTTTGTTGTTGTAGTTATTGATGTCGTCGTTGTTGAATAGGACAGAGAGAAATGGAGAGAGGAGGGAGACAAAGAGGGGGAGAGAAATATAGACATCTGCTTCACCACCTGTGAAGCGACTCCCCTGTAGGTGGGGAGCCGAGGACTCTAACCGGGATCCTTACGCCAGTCCTTGTGCTTTGTGCCATGTGCACTCAACCTGCTGCGCTACAGCCGGAATTCCTCTGCTGACTATTTCAACACCAGAGTTTCCCGCATTGCCCATGAAATCTGTCTACCGAACTGCATGACCTCCTCCCCGGACCCAGCCCTTCTTCCTCTCCTTGAGATCATCACGAAGACATTCCCGAGTGAACCCTCGGAACACTGACCTCTTCTTGGAGTCTCTTCTCCTGGAGAGCCGCAGCCGCAGTAGTTGATGCTAGAGGTTGTCTGAAGAAAACAAGAATGACATGAAGTTTGCAAGTGGGGTCACTGACTTTGTCATTGTCTCACTGCCGAAAAGGCACCCACACTGGTGGGGAGTGAAGGCAGCTAGACCTGGGCATTAGCTGCATTGACGGCCGACCTTCCTTCCTTCCTTCATCTTTCCTTTTCTCTCTTTCTTTCTATCTATCTTTTCTAATTTAAAAAAAAAAAAATATCATTATTTCCCTGGACAGACAACCCCACCAATGTGTCCTGGAGCTCCGCTTCCCCAGAGCCCTGCCCCACTAGGGAAAGAGAGAGACAGGCTGGGAGTATGGATCCACCTGTCAACGCCCATGTTCAGTGAAGAAGCAGTCACAGAAGCCAGACCTTCCACCTTCTGCCTTCCATAATGACCCTGGGTCCATGCTCCCAGAGGGATAAAGAACAGGGAAGCCTCCAATGTGGGGGATAGGATGCAGAACTCTGGTGGTGGGAATTGTGTGGAATTGTACTCCTCTTATCTAACGAACTTGTCGATCATAATGAAGTCAGTTAAAAAATTATCTTCATTTATTTATAGAAATAGCCAGACATTGAGAGGGGAGAGGAGCATGGAGAGGGAGAGAGACAGAGAGGCACTGTTTCATCCCTTGTAAAGCTTCCCCACTGTAGGTGGGGACTAGGGGCTTGAACCTGGGTCCCTGTGCATTGTAACGTGCGCTTGACCAGGTGCCCCACCACCCAGCCCCCAGCTGGTGTTTCAGCGTCATCCCTTTCATAGGTGACAAAGTGAGATCAAATATAACAGGACGGGAGTGTACTAACTGATAGGACATGGTAAGTATTTGAAAAAAATATGGATAAATGAATTACAAGGGAATGGAAGAGTATTTTTAGATTTTATTTTATTTTTTAAGTTTTTTTTAAAATTATTTTTTAAATATATTTTTTATTTTTATTTATTTATTCCCTTTTGTTGCCCTTGTTGTTTTATTGTTGTAGTTATTATTATTGTTGTTGTCGTTGTTGGATAGGACAGAGAGAAATGGAGAGAGGAGGGGAAGACAGAGAGGAGGAGAGAAAGACAGACACCTGCAGACCTGCTTCACCGCTTGTGAAGCGACTCCCCTGCAGGTGGGGAGCCAGGGGCTCGAACCGGGATCCTTACGCCGGTCCTTGTGCTTTGCGCCACGTGTGCTTAACCCACTGCGCTACCACCCGACTCCCTACTTTTAGATTTTATTAAGGTTATAGAAATAATAAAATACTGAGACTAAGTAAAAGACAATTAAAAGTTAAGGGGGCCAGGCAATAAACGCAGATGTTCTGAAGCACAAGAACCTGTGCAAAGATCTGGGTTTGAGTCCCTGGCTCCTCACCTACAGAGGGAGGACACTTTACAAGTGGTGAAGCAGGTCTGCATTTTTCTCTATCTCCCCCTCACCTCTCAATTTCTCTCTTACCTCATAAAATGGGAAAAATGGGGCCAGGTGGTGGCACACTCGGTTAAGCGCACACATTACAATGCACAAGGACCCAGGTTCAAGCCCCTGGTCCCCATCTGCAGGGAGAAAGCTTCACAAGTGGTGAAACAGGGCTGTAGGTGTCTGTCTGTTTCTCTCCCTCTCTCCTTCCCCCTCCCCTCTCAATTTCTCTCTGTCTCTATCCAATAATAAATAAAATATCCCAGTGGGATAGAGAATGGGAAAGCTATCGGGGGAGGGGGTGGGATATGGAGATTGGGTGGTGGGAATTGTGTGGAGTTGTACCCCTCCTACCCTATGGTTTTGTTAATTAATCCTTTCTTAAATAAAAAATAATAATAAATAAATAAATAAATAAAATTAAGTGATTTAAAAAAATTAAATAAAATAAAATGGGAAAAATATCTTCCAGGAGCAGTGGATTGGTAGTACCGAGCCCCAACAATAACCCTGGAGGCAAAAAAAAAAAAGTGCAAAAAGTGGCGGTTAGGGGTGGTGAGGGAGAAAAAAATGTTAGAAGACATTCTTGGAGGGCCTGGTGCTGGTGTGACTGGACCCATATTCAAGTCCCGGCTCCCCACCTGCAGGGGAAAGCTTCACAAGCAGTGAAGCAGGGCTACAAATGTCTCTGTTTCTCTCTCCCTATCTTCCTTTTGTCTCAATCTCTGGCTGTCTTTATCCAATACATAATGATAATATTTTTTAAATTAAAAAAATGTAAAAAAGACAATTTTGGTAGTATATAAGGGAGTTCTCATCTACAATAGGAGGACAGAGAAATCTAAATTCCAGGCCCAGAATGTAATCATTAGCATGGCCAAACTATTATTATTCTTCTTATTATTTTGCTTCCGGGGTTATCACTGGGGCTCGGTTGTTATTGTTGCCATTGTTTTTGGCTAGGACAGAGAGAAATGGAGCGAGAAGGAGAAGACAGAGAGGGGGAGAGAAAGACAGAGACACCTGCAGACCTGCTTCACCGCCTGTGAGGCGACCCCCCTGCAGGTTGAGCCGGGGGCTCCAATTGGGATCCTTATGCGCTTGGGCTTTGTGCCATGTGTGCTTAACTCTTAAGAAGGATGAACTCTTCACTGAAGAAATATTTTATTTTATTTAAATATATATATATATATATTAATTTATTGGATACAGAGAGAAATCATGAGAGAAGGGAAGATAGAGAGAGCCCTGCTGCACTGCTTGCAAAGCTTCCCACCTCCCAAAAAAAGTGGGAACTGGGGGCTTGAACCCAGGCCCTTGTGCATGATAACATGTATGCTCAACCAAATGCATCCCCACCATCCCCCCTCCACTGAAAGAATGTGCTTTGACAAGATCAGGGCAGGAGAAAGAAATTATACTATTTCATGTCAAGATTTATTATAAAGTTACAGTAATAATTAAAACTGTAATATTGGTGGAAGGATGGATAGACTTGAGAGTCCAGGAATAGACTCACAGGAAGAATACCAATTACTTTTTGACAAAGATGTAATAGGATTTAAATGGTGAAAGGACAGTCTTCTCAACAGACTATGTTAGGCAATTGGAAATCCACATGTAAAGGATGAACTTCAAAAGAATCCTTAAATCTTATGTAAAAATTAATTTAAATGGAGCATAGAGGAAGTGTAAAATTTTAACACGACAGAAAAATAAACCCAAGTTAGACAAAGAGTTCTTAGATATGACAACAAAAATTATTCATTAGAGATGGAAATCAATAAATTGGGTTTCATTAAAAGTTATTAATAGTGCTGGTAACTGCTAATCTCTGGAAGATACTGTTAGAGATTTTTTTTTTTTAGATTTTATTTTCTTTAAATATTTTATTTACTTCATTTTGTTGCCCTTGTGTTATTGTTGTAGTTATTATTGTTGTTGATGTTGTTGTTGGATAGGACAGAGAGAAATGGAGAGAGGAGGGGAAGACAGAGAGGAGGAGAGAAAGACAGACACCTGCAGACCTGCTTCACCACCTGTGAAGCGACTCCCCTGCAGGTGGGGAGCCAGGGGCTTGAACCGGGATCCTTAGGCTGGTCCTTGGTCCTTATGCTTTGTGCCACCTCTGCTTAACCCGCCTGACTCCCTACTGTAAGATGGAAAATTCCTTACCCTTTCCCCTTGAAAAACAGGACTTAATCAGTAAGCCACTAGTTGTTTACCAAGACCCCCGCATACAGGCAAGGCTTATCAGGACCTTTGCACAAGGAAACTGTTTACCAGAAGGTTGCAGCTGATGGCGGGAGGATGTGATGACCCTACTCTGACTAGGTTCTATTGGTTGTGTGGTTTTGCAATGTTTGAAATTAGCCCGCATTTTGAGTGGATCCCGCTTTTAGCTAGGTTTGAAATGATTGGATTCCTTGTTTTCGATAGCATATTACTGGATATAGATTGATAAGGTGATGCATTCCCCCTCCCTGAGTGTATTCAGAAATCCTATAAATTGTGTGGTTTGAGCCCTGTTCAGGGTCAAGCTGGTAGACTGCTGTCAGTCACCTCTCGGCCTGGATTCGAATTCGTGAATAAACATCTTTTGCTTCCTTGCAGTGGATGGTGGTTTGATTTTGCTCGCTAACATTTGGAGGCCCCAGTGAGATCTCCTCAGACGGGGATTCCTGAGGACACCCCATCCCGGGTCCAGACCCTAGGAGGCCTTGGAGGCTCTGCCCAGCGCTGGTAAGTCAGGCCTGATTTTGGTGCACGGTATACCATTTTTTTGTGACGTTTTGTCCCCGTGGGTTTGGTAGAGGCCTGTGGATTGTGGGACACCGCGGTAATCCCAGCCTCAGCACCAGAGGCGACGGCCTCTCGGTTGCAGCCAGGTTGCCAACTGCTTCAGGAGGAAGTAGGTTGAGGTCCTGTGGGAGCAGAAAGGGACTGGCTGGCCAGGGTCTAGCTCCTGAACTAGTGTGGGGTGTGCCACGCCACACTATAGCTGGGTGAGGCCCAGGACTGAAGTTTGACGAATGTAGGGCCACGGACTGACAAGTCAGGCACCAGCACATAATCAGGTCAGGCGCTGGTTCGATGGTATTGCAGCCACCAACAAGGGCTGCAACGGGGAACCACACCACCCAGGGGGTCTAGGGGCTTTTTGTGGCATGATTAGCTCCTAGTGTCTGGCTCCGCTGCTGGCAGTGACCCCGGGGGATGGGGAGCCTGTCGTGGCAGGACCAGCTCCTCCTCTCTGTGTCTGTGTCTCTCTACTGTTTGTTTTTGGCTTCTGTTCTTCTCTCTACTTTGGCGATTCACGAAAAGGTTGACCTTGTTAGTGCAACTGACGGGGTCTGGCCGGAGCTATTCTCCGGTGACTCCCGAAGGCCTGACTTGCAACACCTTAGTAGCAGTGGCCGGTCAGGTAATTGCCCCCTCTTGACTGAATGAATGGTCTGTGTGAATGTTTGTGTGTGTGTTGTGTGCCTCATGGTCAATAGACTACGGGGCTTGATTGGGCTCTAACCTGTATGTCCATGGAGTCGTTTCAGCTCAGTGGAGATTCTCAATTTATTGAGACCGAGGCCGGGGATCATACGGCTACTCCTAAGCTAAGACTCCTTAAGGCTCTGCGAGGGGCCCGGCCAGGCGAGCACAGCTGATTGCCTGTCCCCCATAGGGGGGCAGCTCTCCTCCCAATCTCTAATAGACCTTTTTGAATCTGTGTTTGTGTGTCCATGTGGTTAAGCGTCAAGCAAGCTGAAGTCCTCATCGACTGAGGCTCTGTGCAACCCCAGTAAAGGAGAAGGTCCTAAGTGGACACCCTTTGGGTTAGTTGGGGAAGTGCGGGAGAGTGAGAGGGACTGTGAAAGTGTATGGTGTGCCGGACAGCAGGTAAGGACAAGGGTGAAAGGGACCCTGGGGTTGATTGCTGGAGTCATTGTTGTACTGTTTGTCTTTCTTCTGTTTCATTTTGACAAGATGGGACAGAGCCAGTCCAAGGACTGCCCACTCAGCCCCCTTGAATGTTTAACTAAGAATTTTTCAGATTTCTTGAAGGGAGCCGCTGGCTTCAGAGCCCAGGTGGACACCTTCACACTGAGGAAGTTCTGTGAAAGGGAGTGGCCAACCTTTTAGGTCGGCTGGCCTGAGGCAGGGAGTCTCAACCTGGGAAAGTGCGTGGCAGTGCACAATGTGATCTTTGGGAACCCTGGGCACCCAGACCAAATGCCATACATTGAGGTCTGGATGGGCATTGTTCAGGACCAGCCAAAGTACTTGCGAGAGTGCAAAGGTGGTCCCAGAGGGAAGGAGAAGGCTAAGAGCAGATCGGGAGTGTTTGTGGTCGAGAACAAGCGAAGAGACAGGCTTCCCAGGAGACCTACCACTCCTGTCCTCCCCAAAGCCCCCGAATCCCCTCTGGGAGTAAGGAAGTGGAGGAACGAGAACCCTCCTCCTTATGCCGACGCCCCAAGGGCCACTGCCCCGAGGGGACCCTCCAAGTGCCTGATTCCACCTCTGGGTCCCCATCAGGAGTCCTGAGCCCACCTCATACTAGAGCAGGAGCAGCTTTTGGACCAGAGCCTGTGTCGGTCGGTATTTTTCCTTTGTGGGAGGTAGGGGAGTTAGATGCAGGAGGACGGCCCCTGAGAACTTACATCCCCTTTAGCACTTCTGACTTGTATAACTAGAAAAACCAGAACCCTCCTTTTGCTGTCGACCCAGAGGGGGTGGCAACTCTACTTGAGTCAGTTTTTTACACTCATCAACCCACTTGGGATGATTGTCAGCAGCAGCTGAATATCCTACTCACCCTAGAGGAAAGAGAGAAAATAAAAGTAAAAGAGAAGCAGGTTCAGGATCACAGGGGGGAACCGGCTACTGACCAGGGCATGATAGAGGAGGTATTCCCCCAATCTCGACCAAAGTGGGACCCCAATATGAGCGCCGGATACGAGGCCTTCACCAGGTACCGCCAGACTCTATTACGGGGTATCCAAGCCACGGCCTGGAAACCCACTAATTTATCTAAGGTGACCAAGTGTAAACAGGGTGCGGATGAGAGCCCGACTGCCTTTTTGGAGAGGTTATGTCAGGTATACCGAACCTGGACGCCCATAGACCCCAAGGCCCCTGAAAATGGGCAGGCAGTCATCCTCCAGTTTATGGCCCAATCAGCCCCAGACATTAGAAAGAAGTTACAGAAGTTAAAAGGTTTTGAGGAGAAGTCTCTCTCTGAGTTGTTGACAATAGCCCAGAAAGTTTTTGACAATAAAGAGGACCTGGTGAAAGCCACTTTAAAACTGAACTAAAAGATGGCGAAGGTCCTTTTGGCCAGGGAAGGATCCAGCTGTCCTGAAGATCCCGACTCCCACTTCAAAGAGACAAGTCCGAGAATTTCTGAGAGCGGTGGGCTACTGTAGGCTATGGATTCCAGGGTTCGCCAAGCTAGCAAAACCCCTCTACACTGCCACCGGTGGAGGCAATACACCTTTGAGATGGACTGAGACAGAAAAAAGGGCTTTCCAGGTACTGAAAAAATCTCCGGTGAGTGCCCCCGCCTTGAGTCTCCCCGATCTTAACAAACTGTTCCAGCTGTTTGTAGCAGAAAATGCCGGTGTGGCCAAGGGGGTACTTACTCAAACCCTGGGACCCTGGAAGAGGCCTGTTGCCTACCTGTCTAAACGATTGGACCCAGTAGCAGCAGGTTGGCCAGGGTGCTTGAGGACAGTGGCAGCAGCCGCCCTACTGGTGAAAGAGACTACCAAGATGACTTTTGGGCAGACCCTAGAAATTGCCACGGCCCACAACCTGGCCAGCCTACTTCACTCCCCTCCAGACCGGTGGATGACCAACTCTCAGGTCACCCAGTATCAGGTACTGTTGCTGGACCCCCCCTCCCATTACTTTTAAACAGACTGCAGCCTTGAATCCAGCTACCCTGCTTCCCAACGCAGGAGAAGATGTCACCCATGATTGTGGAGAGATCTTAGAAGCCCTGACCTCGTTGAGAGCTGACCTAACAGATGTCCCGCTGCCGGATGCACAGGAAACCCTCTACACTGATGGAAGCAGCTTTGTGGAAGACAGTGTACGCTGGCACTGCGGTGGTCACGAGCCAGGAGGTCCTGTGGGCTGAATCCTTGCCACAGGGGACATCAGCCCAAAAGGCGGAGCTGATCACCCTCACTCAAGCACTCAAGTGGGGAGCAGGGAAGAAAGTGAATATATACACCGACAGCAGGTATGCTTTTGCTACCGTCCATGTCCATGGGGCTCTGTACCAAGAGAGAAGATTGCTGATGGCTGGAAGAAAAGCTATCAAGCATGCCCAGGAGATACAGGCCCTGCTAGCGGCTGTTTGGGGGCCAGAGAAGGTTGCTGTCATCCATTGTAAAGGAACCGGTTGGCACCAGACAGCCTGGGAGGCGGCCCAAAGACTAGTGGGGACCCAGGCCCAGTTGGTAGTGGCTACACCAGAAAAAATTATCAAAGAGAAGAAGCCTGAGTACTCTGAACAAGAAGAGAAGCTGAGCCAGAAGCTTGGGAGAAAACCCAACAAAAAAAGATAGATCATCCTGCCAGATGAGAAAATTCTACTGCCCCAATCACTGAGAAGACAGGTGGTCACTCAGACGCATCAAGGTACCCACTTGGGGGGAAACAAATTGACTGAGTTAATCAGTAAATTCTATCTGATAGTTGGTCTGCACAAGATCTCCCAGAGTGTGGCAGGTCGTTGCGCCACATGTGCCAGAGTCAACGTTAATCCAGTGCAAGTGAAGGAGCCCGGAACTCGGTGGCGAGGAGAGAAACCTGGAGAACACTGGGAACTAGACTTCACCGAGATGCCTGTAGCTCGAAGAAGATATTAAGTACCTCTTAGTTATGATAGATACCTTTTCAAGATGGGCTGAAGCCTTCCCAACTAAAAAAGAGACTTCCCAGGTAGTGGTGAAACAATTGGTCTTTGAAATTATCCCCAGGTTTGGGCTCCCTTATTCTCAATGGCCCGGCATTCATTGCTAAGGTCACCCAACAATTGGCTGAAACTTTAAAAATTAAGTAAAAATTACATTGTATTTATCGCCCCCAGAGTTCGGGGCAGGTAGAAAAAATGAACAAGACTATTAAAAAAATTTTAACCAAGTTAAAAATAAAGACTGGCGGGGACTGGGTTACTCTTACCCTTTGCTTTGCTTAAAAGTAAGAACACCCCTTATGTGTCTGGATTCACCCCTTTTGAAATTATATATGGCAAGCAGCCAACCCTGGTACCCCAGGTTGAGGCTGTAAAATTGGCTGAAGTATAGCATGGCAGTCTCCTTAAGTCTTTACAGGCCTTACAGGTGGTGCGAAGAAAGGCACGAGCCACTGTCCGGATGTAAAACCTAGAACCCGGAGGGAGGAGAGCCGAGGCCATGCCCCCTTGTTTGAGCCTGGTGACTCTGTGCTGGTAAAGAAGCTACAACCGGACCACCTCGAGGCCCAGTGAGAAAGACCATACACCGTGATCCTGAGTACGCCGACTGCTGCAAAGGTCGGAAAGTGCCACTAGACTCATCACACTCATTTAAAGAGGGCAGTTGCTAAGCCCACTGAAACAGAGGACTCTTAAGATAATGGTCTTCAAGACTAGATATACTGATATTCCATCAAAAAAAAGAAGATGAGGACAGTGAATCAAAGATTTGATTCTTGGCTAAGACTAGTGGGGAATGTAAGATGGAAAATTCCTTACCCTTTCCCCTTGAAAAACAGGACCTAATCAGTAAGCCACTAGTTGTTTACCAAGACCCCCGCATACAGGCAAGGCTTATCAGGACCTTTGCACAAGGAAACTGTTTACCAGAAGGTTGCAGGTGATGGCGGGAGGATGTGATGACCCTACTCTGACTAGGTTCTATTGGTTGTGTGGTTTTGCAATGTTCAAAACTAGCCTGTGCTTTGCTTTGAGTGGATCCCGCTTTTTGCTAGGTTTGAAATGATTGGATTCCTTGTTTTCGATAGCATATTATTGGATATAGATTGATAAGGTGATGCATTCCCCCTCCCTGAGTGTATTCAGAAATCCTATAAATTGTGTGGTTTGAGCCCTGTTCGGGGTCGAGCCTGGTGGACTGCTGTCAGTCACCTCTCGGCCCAGATTCGAATTCGTGAATAAACATCTTTTGCTTCTTTGCAGTGGATGGTGGTTTGATTTTGCTCGCTAACACCTACTGTTAGAGAATTTTAAAATGGGAGAAAATAGTTGTAAACCACATAGCTGGCAAAACCTGTATTAAACATGTATTAAAAATCATCAGGAATAAAAATAAATGTGAGATGCCACAGCTGAATTACTTTTATAGCACTGCTCAGTTCTGGTTCATAAAGGTGCAAGGGATTGAACCTGAGACTATGGAGCCTCGGGCACAAGAGTGTCTTTGAATAACCATTGTACTATCTAACCCCACTTGCAGTTTGTCTTTTTTTTTTTTTTGCCAGAGCACTGTTCAGCTCTGGTTTATGGTGGTACAGGGGACTTTGGAGCCTCAGGCATGACAATCTCTTTGCATAACCATTATGCTATCTACCCTCCACCCCAGTTTAATTACTTTCAGCTGAAGTTCCTGATCGCTCCTCAGTGGTTTAGATAAATACATTTAGAAATGTAGAAACTCCTCTTGTACTTGCATCTGAGTCTGAAAGTGCTCAGGGCTCGAATTAAATTAGAGTTTAAAAGGATATTAAGATATCCACCTCACTCCCCATGAGAATGGCCTACATCAACAAAACGGGAAAGGACAGGTGTCAGTGAGGTTGTGAAGGGGTGGGGGGACTCTTTTTTACATTGCTGGTGGGAGTACAAACTGGTACAGCCCCTCTGGAGGACTGTAGAATCCTTAAACAAAGAAAAATGGAATTACTTTATGATCCAGCAATATCACTCGTAGGCATTTATCCAAAGGACATATGAAGATTTATTACAAACACTAACTCAAAGCAATGTATGCACGCCTATGTCCACAGCTGCATTTTCACAATCGCCAAAGAGTGGAAGCAACCTAGATGCCCACTGATGGATGACTGGATAAAGAAGCTATGGGAGTGGTCTGGCAGGTGGCGCAGTGATAGAGCTTTGGACTCTCAAGCAGGAGGTTCTGAGTTCGATCCCCTGTAGCACATGTGCCAAAGTGGTGTCTGTTTTTTTTTTTTCCTCTCTCCTCCTATCTTTTCTCATTAATAAAATCTTTAAAAAATTTATTTATTTTCCCTTTTTCTAAAAAATTTATTTATTTATGTATTGCTGAGAAAGATTGGAGGAGAGAGAGAGAGAGAACCAGACATCATTCTGGTACATGTGCTGTGGGGCTTGAACTCAGGACCTCACGTTTGAGAGTCAAGCGCTTTATCCACTGCGCCACCTTCCGGACCACTATTTTTCCTTTTGTTGCCCTTGTCTTTTTATTGTTGTTGTAGTTATTATTGCTGTTGTTATCGATGTCGTTGTTAGATAGGACAAAGAGAAATGGAGAAAGGAGGGAAAGACAAAGAGTGGGAGAGAAAGATAGACACCTGCAGACCTGCTTCACCGCCTTGAAGCGACTCCCCTGTAGGTGGGGAGCCGGGGTTCGAACCGGGATCCTTACACCAGTTCTTGCGCCACATGCACTTTACCCGCTGAGCTACTGCCCATTCCCTCTTTTTTTTTTTTTTTAAGGAAGTTATGGGATATATACTCCAGGGAATACTACTCTACAATCGGAAAAGATGACAGTGTGTATAATAACCCCGTAACTACTACTACTACTAATAATAATGATGACACAAATCAAATATGACTAGGCCTATCTAAGGAAAGTGGTTGGGAGAGTCAGGCAGTGGGTTAAACGCAGCTGGCGCAAAGCATAAGAACTGGCGTGAGGATTCTGGTTCGAGCCCTGGGCTCCCCACCTGCAGGGGAGTCACTTCATGGGCGGTGAAGCAGGTCTGCAGGTGTCTGTCTTTCTCTCCCGCCTCTGTCTTCCCCTCCTCTTTTAATTTCTCTCCTATCCAACAATGACAACATCAGTAACAACAACAACTACAACAACAATAAAAAAAAAAGAGCAACAAAAGGGAAAATAAATAAGTATTTTAAAAATTAAAAAAATAGAATATAAAGTTGAATATAGTTGAAGGGACATTGTTTGTTTTTTTCCTTGCCATCAGCGTTTCACTGGGACTTGGTACATTCACTATTTCACCATTCTTGGGGGATTTTTTTTTTTTTGAGATTTTATTTATTTATGAGAAAGACAGAGGAGAGAGAAAGAACCAGACATCACTCTGGTACATGTGTTGCCGGGGGTCGAACTCAGGCTCATGCTTGAGAGTCCAAAGCTTTATCACTGTGCCACCTCCTGGACCACAGGGGGGCCAATTAAAAATTTATTTATTTATTTATTCCTTTTTTTTGTTGCCCTTGTTGTCTTTTTATTGTTATAGTTATTATTGTTGTTGTTATTGTTGTTGTCGTTGTTGGATAGGACAGAGAGAAATGGAGAGAGGAGGGGAAGACAGAGAGGGGGAGAGAAAGACAGACACCTGCAGACCTGCTTCACCACCTGTGAAGCAACTCCCCTGCAGGTGGGGAGCTGGGGGCTTGAACCAGGATCCTTACGCAACGCCTGACTCCCTCTTGGGGGATTTTTTTTTTTTCCAGAAAGAGAGAAAGTGAAAGGGGGGGGGAAGAGAGAGAAAGAGGGAAGGGGGAAGGAAATAAAGAGAGGGAGAGTGGGAAGGGGGAGGGGAGGGAGGTAGAGAGAGAAAGAGGGAGGGGGAGAGAAAGAGAGGGAAGCTGGGAAGGGGAGGGGAGGGAGGTAGAGAGAGAATGGACACCACTCTATTGTTTTTTTTTGCCTCCAAGGTTATTACTGGGACTCGGTGCCTGCACTACAAATCCACTGCTCCTGGAGGTAGTGGACAACTGCAGACCTGCTTTACCACTTGTGAAGTGACCTCCCTCAGGTGGGGAACCAGAGGCTTGAACCGGGACCCTCAAGCCAGTCCTCTCACTTTGTGCCGTGTGTGCTTAACCCACTGTGCCACTGTCTGGTCCCCGCAATCTTCTTGTTTTTTTTTTTTTTTTAATGAGTTAAACCTCAGATGGACAAAACAGTGATTTTATGTGAAACTGACAGTGAAAGTCATTTTGACAAATAATTCTATAATTAATAATAATTCTATAATCTATAAGATTGATGCCTACATGATGAATCCACTGCTCTGGTGGCTATTTTTTTTTCTTTTTCTTTAACTGACAAGGCAAAGAGAAATTGAGAATGGAGGAAAGAGAAAGAAAGGGAGAGAGGAGACACTTCACTGCTCATGAAGCTTTCCCCCCAGCAGGTGGGGAGTGGGATTTGAACCCAGGTCCCTACACAGGGTAATGCGCACTCTAGACCAGGTGTGCCACCACCAACCTCCCCCATCATATTTTTATTTTATTTTATTTTACTACTCCTATCACCAAAGATCTCTGTGTGTCCCCATATTTTTGTCCTGTAAGGCGTCTGCTGGTACGGGTATATAACATTATTGACTATGGCACTTGTGAGTTCTGATATACTCAATGCTGTAATCAAATTATTAAGTCACTCCAGGAATTAAGGAACAAATCTAGTCCTTCCAGCCATTGGAAAGTTTTCACTGAGCATGGGAGTTGTGTGGGAACACCTTGGAGTAATGGAAGCAGCATAGCTATGAGTGCTGGATCCCGCCCGGCCCAGGGCCTCACACATACAAGGTGGGCATTCTCCTGGACTTGCAGCAATCAGGGTCCCTCTCCACCCCTAACTGCAGGCACTGTGGGAATATCACTTTTCTGGAGCTCCCACCTCCACTGGGGTGGGGGAGTGACTCTAACCACTGTCCCCACATACAGGAAATGCCAATGACTTAGTAGAAGCTCTACTGCACTCTTAATCACATACACAGCTACTTCTGATTCTCACAGGACAGTTACTGAACATCACCAAATGACTAGTCTGGGTGACAAGTCTAGCAGATGGAGACTTGTCTCAAGGGGCCGCCCCCAGGGCTCTGTTCTGGCTCCTACGCCATTTAATATTTACATCAATGACCTTCCAGAAACTTCTTCAAGGAAGTTCATCTATGCCGATGACATCTGCTGTGCAACTCAGGCATCCAAGTTCGACATCCTTGAGGAAACACTCACGAAAGACATGTCTCTGATATCTGATTCCTGTAAAAAATGGCGACTAATCCCTAGCACTGCAAAAACGGTATCATCTGATTTCCATCTACACCATGCCTCGGCCTCGCGTGAGCTTAATGTGCAGCTTGGCGATACGAGAATCCGGCATGAAGCCCAGCCAGTCTATCTTGGCGTTACTCTCGATCGCACCCTGTCATTTCACGAACATCTCATAAAAACTGCAGCAAAGGTGGGCGCGAGGAATAACATCATTGCAAGACTGGCGCGAGCGCTTCCACACTACGATCATCATCTCTGGCATTATGCTATTCCACTGCAGAATACTGTGCCCCAGGATGGTTCCGTAGCCCCCATGTCCACTTGGTCGATTCCAAATTATATTCTCCATGAGGATCATTTCTGGAACCATCTGTTCCACCCCGGTTCCATGGCTGCCAGTTCTTAGCAACATCGCCCCGCCAGATATTCGTCGGGATGCGGCATCATCTAAGTTCATTTCCCACGTCTACGCTCGACCGGACCTGCCAATCTATGCGGATGTCTTCGCCCACCCTGTCCAACGCTTGACGTCTCGTCACCCAATCTGGTCCCCTACGCCTACACTGAACTTCTCTGTTCCAGACTCTTGGAAACAGAGTTGGCAGTCAGCTGAGGTCAAGAACAAACACCTCATCACAGACCCCTGCGAGCGTCAACCCGGCTTTGACCTAGCACGTCATGATCGGGCCCTCCTCAATGGCTATCGAACAGGCCATGGCCGGTGCGCCGCTATGTTCCATCGCTGGGGAGCCAGAGACGACCCGAACTGCCCCTGCGGCTCCAGACAGACTATGACCCACATAGTCAACGACTGCCACCTCTCCAGATTCAAAGGAGGTCTCGAAACTTTACATCAGGCTCAACCTGACGCTGTTGACTGGCTACGGAAGAAGGGCAAACGCTAGAAGAAGAAGAACCAAATGACAAAGCGAAATCTTCTGGGGTCAGCCTTTGTTACTGATACCATTTGTTTAGTGCCAGGGAATGAACCCAGAACTTTGTGCAAGAGCTAAACTACTGAGTCACCTTTCCTGGCTCAATGTCTGCTTTAATTCTGTATTGATAGAAAGAGTCAAAGACAGAGGCACAGAGAGAAAGAAACCAAAAACGTGGCTCCATAATTCACAGGATTCCGCTCAGTTGAGTCCCTGCTATTCTCATGTGGTGTCCCCACCTGCAGGGGAGTCCCTTCACAAGAGGTGAAGCAGGTCTGCAGGTGTCTATCTTTCTCTCCCCCTCTCTGTCTTCCCCTCCTCTCTCCATTTTCTCTCTGTCCTATCCAACAATGATGACATCAACATCAACAACCACAACAATAATAACTACAACAACAATAAAAAAACAAGGACAACAAAAGGGAAAATAAATATATTTTTTAAAAGATTGGGTTTTAAAAAATAGTTTTGTTTTTTTAATTTTTTTATATTTATTTTATTTATTTATTCCCTTTTGTTGCCCTTGTTTTATTGTTGTAGTTATTGTTGTTGTCGTTGTTGGATAGGACAGAGAGAAATGGAGAGAGGAGGGGAAGACAGAGAGGGGGAGAGAAAGATAGACACCTGCAGACCTGCTTCACCGCCTGTGAAGCGACTCCCCTGCAGGTGGGGAGCCGGGGTTCGAACCGGGATCCTTATGCCGGTCCTTGTGCTTTGCACCACCTGCGCTTAACCTGCTGCGCTACAGCCCGACTCCCTAAAAAATAGTTTTAAACTTTATTTTTCTTTCTTTCTTTATTTTGGATGGAGATAGAGAAATTGAGAGGGATAGAAAAAATAGAAAAGAAGAGAGATGGGGCCGGGTGGTGGCGCACCTGGTTGAGTGCACATGTTACAGTGTGCAGGGACCCAGGTTCGAATCCCCAGTCCCCACCTGCAGGAGGAAAGCTTCATGAGTGGTGAAGCAGGGCTGCAGGTGTCTCTCTGTCTCTTTCCATCTCTATCATCCCTTCCCTCTCAATTTCTGGCTGTTTCTATCCAATAATAAATAAAGATAATTTAAAAAAAAAGGAGAAGAGAGACAGAGCTCGTGAAGCTTTCTTTCCACAGCTGGGGACTGGGTACTTGAACCTGGGTCGTTGAGCACTGTAGCATGTTTGCTTAACTAGGTGCACCACCATCCGGCCCCTACCATCTCTTTCAATTAGATACCTGGGAATTTGTTCTTCTTCTTTTTTTTTAACTTTTCTTCTTTTTTTTTTTTGCCAGTAGGGTTATCACTGGGGCTCGGTGCTGGCACTACAAATCTACCACTCCCAATGACCAATTTTCCCCATATTTTTTTCTTCCCATTTTATTTGACAGAACAGAGAGAAACCGAGAAGGGGGGGGGGAAATAGAGAGGAAGAGGGAGAGACAGACACCTGCAGACCTGCTTCACCCTCATGAAGCAACATTGCAGGTGGGGAGCAGGGGCTCCTGCCTGGGTCCTTGTGCATGGTAACTGAGTGCGCCCCACAAGCCCCGACTTTACGCTTTCTAGTCCTACAACTTCAGTCTCTGCCAATGAAGGTCAGCAGTAGGCTGACTAATTTTTATGTTTTATTTTATTTTCCCTTTTCTTTTTTTTTTTTTCCTCCTCCAGGGAGGGCTCAGTGCCTGCACCATGAATCCACCGCTCCTGGAGGCCATTTTTTCCCCCTTTTGTTGCCCTTGTTGTAGCTTCGTTGTGGTTATGATTATTGCCCTTGTTGACGCAATTCGTTGTTGGATAGGACAGAGAGAAATGGAGAGAGGAGGGGAAGACAGAGAAGGGGAGAGAAAGATAGACACCTGCAGACCTGCTTCACCGCCTGTGAAGCGACTCCCCTGCAGGTGGGGAGCCGGGGGCTCGAACCGGGATCCTTACGCCGGTCCCTGCGCTTTGCGCCACATGCGCTTAACCCACTACGCCACCGCCCGACCCCCTTATTTTCCCTTTTCTGTTGCCCTTGTTGTTTTTCATTGTTGTTGTTATTGATGTCGTTGTTGTTAGATAAGACAGAGAGAAATGGAGAGAGGAGGGGAAGACAGAGAGGGGGAGAGAAAGACAGACACCTGCAGACCTGCATCACCGCCTGTGAAGCAACTCCCCTGCAGGTGGGGAACCGGGGTCTCAAACCGGGATCCTTACGCCGGTCCCTGCGCTTTGCAGCCACCTGCGCTTAACCTGCTGCGCTACTGCCGGACTCCTAGTAGGCTGGCTCTTGAACTTAAGGCTGTGGCTGTGTCCCAGTCACCCAAGACCTCTCTTGCCAGAGACAAGCAGATGATTAAAGGAGTCAGCATGCTGGCAGGGATGCTAGACTTTGGCCACGAGGAGAAGGGAAAGGAAGTGGGCAGAGAGCTGACGGTGATTTGGGTGGTGCGCTGGAAGATGTTCTGGTGCTGTTGGGCTGTAGTGGCAGCCGCACACGATCGTGGTTTGGTGCACGCGACAGCCCTTACCTGGTAAGCACACACGGACCAGATTCAGATCCCTGAGGGACGAGGATCTGGGTTACTGCTCCCCTTCAGGCAACTGTGTCCTGACCAGCCCAAATGTCAGCTAAGCAAATATTGAAGCCTCAGGCATGAGAGTCTCTTTGCTTAACTATTATGCTATCTACCCCCGCCCCGTGTGAGCTCTTTTTAACTTTTTTTTTTAAACTTTAATTTGATAGGACAGAGAGGAATTGATGGGGGGAGGTGAATAGACAAGACAGAGAGACACCTGCAGCACTGCTTCACCACTTGTGAAGCTTTTCCCCTGCAGGTGGGACCAGGAGCTTGAACCTGAGTCCTGGAGCACTGTAACACATGCACTTAACCAACCTGGCCCCTATAGCCAATTCTTAATGTCTCTCTCTTTCTCTCTCTCTCCTCATTCCTTTTTTTCTCTTTCTTTTCTTTTTTACCACCAGGATTATCACTGAGGCTCTGTGCTTGCATGATGACTCCACCATTCCCAGTGACTATTCCCCACCCCCATCTAATAGAGATAGAGAGGGAGACACCTGCAGCTCTGCTTCACCACTCCTAAAGCTTCTCCCTATAAGTGGGGACCAGGGACTTGAACCCAGGTCCTCATGCACGGTAATGTGTGTGCTCCACCAGGTGCGCCGTCACCCGACCCATCTGCAGCCGATTGATTCTAAGTGGGGTTGGGGGAGCACAGTTCTTCTAGATGGTCCTTAGTCGTGGCTTAGTCCCGGGCAGCCATCCTAGTGCCTGAGTCATAGGCGCCCTTGTGACATCACAGCTCACTCCTCCACTCTCCCTGCCTGAGCTGCGGCTAGAGGAGAACAGACCTGAGGACAATGGGAACATCTTGCCCCTAACTATGGGTAATGTGGACACCTGAGGGGGCTTGATTATCCATCCCAAGTCAGGGGCATTCACTGTTTCACCGGAGACGGTCTAGCCACCTGTACTTTCTGGAGGCCAGTGTATTCCCCAAATTCACCACAGTCCGTCCTTCATGCCTGAGGCCCAGGGAAAGGAAAGGACATTAAGTGTGTCACTGACTTGGTATATATATGTAGTCAATTAAAAAAAATATTTTATTTATTTATTTATTAATGAGAGGGATAGGAGGAGAGAGAGAAAGAACCAGACATCACTCTGGTACATGTGCTGCTGGGGATTGAACTCGGGACCTCATAGCTTGAGAGTTCAACACTCCATCTACTGTGCCACCTTCCAGACCATGTCATTTTTTTTTTTTTATTGCCGTCAGGGTTACTAGCTGGGGCTCAGTACCAGCACTATGAAACCATCGCTCCTGGTGGTCATTTTTCCTTTTTTCTATTTTTATTATTCTATTTTTTATTAGACAGGACAGAGAGAAATTGAGGGAGGACAGGGAGATAAAGGGAGAAAAAGATAGACACCTGCAGATTTGCTTCACCACTCATGGAGCAGACCCCCTGTGGGTGGGGGGCGGGGACTCGAACCTGGGTTCTTGGACTTGGTAATATGCACACTTACCTGGGCACGCCACCTCCTGCCCCCCTACTTTCTGATGTCTTCTTTCTCTCCAATTATGGTTACAGAAGGACAGAATGCCTTCCAATTATGGTCCGATATAATGATAATCATTTGATAGCGTGTGAAGGGATGAGGGGAAAGGAACAGACGACACTCCCATCACACCACTGCCCCCCACCCTCTCCAATCTTCTCGATGAGCCCAGGCTTTACTGCGTTGGAAAAAGCTTTGATTCATGACTTGTCTGACCCTTATGGTCTAGTGGAGTGACCCAGAGACATTACCAAGTAATGTATTATCCCAAGAGAGGTGCTTCAGGGAGGCAACAGAAAGGCTTATCAGAACAAGAGGCAGCAGGTGTGCCTGGCCAACTGGGATGAATGAACCTTCCCGGCTGAGAGAGGTGGGGCTGGCCGACATGTGTGCACCATGCCAAGGAAGGAAGCCAAGAGCGTGAACCCAGAGCACAGAGTGTGGGACCGTGTTTGAGGAATGTGAAGTCTACTTACAGGAAGACTGGGTCTGAGAAGTGTGTGGTGTGTGTGTGTGTGTGTGTGTGTGTGTGTGTGTGTGTGTGTGTGTACGTGTGCACATGGATATGAATACATGTGTGTCAACTGGTACGTGTGTAAGTTCTATTTCTAAAGTGTGTGAGGGAGAGGAATTATTAGACTTCAGTGGTGCTCAGGGAAGATGAAAAGGTTGTGTATTCCACCTGAAGTCAGATGGGAGAGGACAAAGGAAGCCAAGTATGATATTTATCCAGTTTATGGGTGTCAGGGTGGGGGAGGGATGTGGGACTTTTTAAAATTTCTTTATTGGGGGATTAATATCTTACAGTCAACAGTAAATACAATTGTTTGTACATGCGTAACATAACAATACAACCCCCACTAGGTCCTCCTCTGCTATCATGTTCCAGGGTGTGAAGCCCACCCCACTCCCACCCCTGAGTCTTTTACTTTGGCGCAATACACCAACACCAAGTTCTGCTTAGTGCTTTCTCGTCTGATCTTGTTTTTCAACTTCTGCGCATGAGTGAGATCATCCCATATCCATCTTTCTGTTTTTGACTTATTTCACTTAACATGATTTCTTCAAACTCCAACCAAGATGGGCTGAAGATGGTGAAGTCACCATTCGGTGATATCACCATTATAATAGCTGAGTAGTATTCCATTGCTCAGCCACTCATCTGTTGTTGGACGCGTGGGTTGCTTCCAGGCTTTGGCTATTACAAATTGTGCTGCCAAGAACATATGTGTACACAGATCTTTTTGGATGGGTGTGTTGGGTTCCTTAAGATATATCCCCAGGAGAGGAATTGCAGGATCATAGGGTAGGTCCACATCTAGCCTTCTGAGAGTTCTCCTGACTGCTCTCCATTGACATTCCCACCAGCAGTGCAGAAGGGTTCCTCTGTCCAGAGGTGGGACTTCTGAAGGAAATAGACACAGGTTTGGGCAGTGCTTCTACCTCAGTCACCTGTGCTTTTCCGGGTGTGCTTGCTCCAGACTGGCCAATCAGGTCTATGTAAAACTGATTGAGGTGGGTGTTGGACAGTAGCACAGCAGGTTAAGCACACATGGAGCAAAGCGCAAGGATCGGCTTAACGATCCCGATTCAAGCTCCCAGCTCCCCACCTGCCGGGGGGGTCGCTTCACAGGTGGTGAAGCAGGTCTGCAGGTGTCGGTGTCTGTCTTTCTCTCCCCCTCTCTGTCTTCCCCTCCTCTCTCAATTTCTCTCTGTCCTATCCAGCAACGACAACAATAACAATCACAACAATGATAAACAACAAGGGAAACAAAAGGGAAAAAAATAGCCTCCAGGAGCAGTGCAGGCACTGAGCCCCAGCAATAACCCTGGAGGCAATAAAAAAAATAAAAAAAGACTGAGCGAGCTTGGGTATACAACTGTAAGTCCAGTTTCCAGACTGAGACTCAAGAGAACTAGAGGACGTGTGTGTGTGCCCATTGGCTCCTGGGTCTCGCTGTTGCCCTCCCAACAGCTCTCCTGAAAAGGGCGAATGTTAACAGACGGTTAGGTATCCTTCTTGATACATCTTAGGGCTGTCACGTGTGGGGCTTCCAACGCCTCCCTCTCCCCCGTTTTCTCTTGTAAGGCCCAAAAATTAAGATCAAAAAGACACGAGAAGAAGCAGCTGTCATCATCCAGGCCTGGTGGCGGGGCACCCTGGTGCGCCGGACACTGCTCCACGCAGCGCTTCAGGCATGCATCATTCAGTGCTGGTGGAAGCAGAAGCTGGCCCAGATGCTGGAGAAGAGGCGGCGAGCAGCTCTGGAGAACTATGCGCGGCAAGAGTGGGCAGTGGTCAAAATCCAGTCCTGGGTCCGCATGTGGCGCACCCGTCTGCGTTACTGCCAGCTGCTCCATGCTGTCCGCATCATCCAGGTCTACTGGCGCTGGCATAGCTGCCACACGCGTGGTATCATCCAAGGTCACTACGACCTCAAAGAAAACCAACTGAATCTCCAGCTTGAAATCTCCTTGGGCTCACAGGCTTGTAAAGTACAACAGTGCATCCCACTTCCAATAAAAGAATGATCAGGTCTGCCACCGGTGTTCTCTTTTCCTTGTCACATACACATCAAGGACGTTGAATTCATGACGCAAAATAATATATGGGGGCCGGGTGGTAAAGCACGGGGTTAAGCACACATAGCACACGAAATGCAAGGATCAGCTTAAGGATCCCGGTTCCAGCCCCCGGCTCCCCATCTGCATGGAGGGGTTGCTTCATAGGCGGTGAAGCAGGTCTGCAGGTGTCTTTCTTTCCCCCTCTCTGTCTTCCCCTCCTCTCTCCATTTCTCTCTGTCCTATCCAACAACAGCAACAACAACAAGGGCAACACAATGAAAAAAAAATTATTTTTTAAATATATTTTTTATTTTTATTTATTCCCTTTTGTTGCCCTTGTTGTTTTATTGTTGTAGTTATTATTATTGTTGTTGTCGTTGTTGGATAGGACAGAGAGAAATGGAGAGAGGAGGGGAAGACAGGAAGAGAGAAAGACAGACACCTGCAGACCTGCTTCACCGCCTGTGAAGCGACTCCCCTGCAGGTGGGGAGCCGGGGGCTGGAACCGGAATCCTTCTGCCGGTCCCTGCGCTTTGCGCCACCTGCGCTTAACCCGCTGCGCTACAGCCCGACTCCCTTCCCTCCCCTTTTTGACAGAGTGCGAGTGATAGAAAGGAGGAGAGATATTAATCACATTGCCATCCCAGTGCTTGTGAGGCCTCTCCTTTGCTTGGTGCTGTTATGTGGTGGCCGGGGGCTCAGCCCCAGGTTCTGGGCCATAGTGACGTGTCTGCTCTGCTGGGTAACCTATCTCTCGGCCCCTGAGATATCTTTCAGATGCTTATTGCTATTTCTTTGCTCTCCAGTGAAGTGTGTGTGTGTGTGTGTGTGTGTGTGTGTGTGTGTGTGTGTGTGTGTGTGCTGGGAACCAACCCAAGGTCTCGTGTGTACGATGCTACTGAACAGTCTCCCCATCTCAGCGTGTTTAATCCGTTATCCGGAGAGACCGGGAGAGAGGCTGTCACTCACTGTAGCCTCCTGATGTTGCTGAGTGAAGTATTAAAGTTTTACTTCTATGTTGCTTCACCTTCCCCACTGAATAAAAGAGTTGTGTGGGACTGAGAGACAGCTCACCAAGTAGAGTGCATGCCTTGCCATGTGTGAGGCGCCCATTTCCGGGGCTTGCACCCAGATACCACATGGAGACTTCATGGCACTGAGGGAAGCACCTCAGTGGTGGAGTGGCATTGTGGTGTCTCTATTTCTAAAGTGAAAAGAGTAAAATGACCCTGGGGGTGGGAGGCCGGGTGGTGCTGCACCTGGTTAAACACACACATTACAGTAAACAAGGAGGGGAAGACAGAGACGGGGAGAGAAAGACAGACACCTGCAGACCTGCTTCACCGCCTGTGAAGCGACTCCCCTGCAGGTGGGGAGCCGGGGGCTCGAACCGGGATCTTTCTGCTGGTTCTTGCACTTTGCGCAATAAGACTACGTGAGACTAAAAAGCTTCTTGCATCTAAAGCAAACTATGCAAAGATAAGCAGACAACCCAGTAAATGGGAAAAGATGTATTTATTATTATTATCTTTTCTTTATTTATTGGATAGAGACAGCCAGAAATCGAAAGGGAAGGGGCGATAGAGAGGAAGAGAGACAAAGGGACACCTGCAGCCCTGCTTCACCACTTGTGAAGCTTTCCCCCTGCAGTTGGGGACCAAGGGCTTGAACCTGGGTTCTTGTGCACTGTAACGTGTGCTCAACCAGATGTGCCACCACCTGGCCCTGAGAAGATATTTGTATGTCACACATCTGAGAAGTGACTGAAATATGCATAAAGCACTGGTACAGCTCAACAAAAATAAAAAAAAAGTCAATAAAGTTGGCCAAAGAACTAATTAAGACAGTTTTCTAAAGAAGAGAGACACACATCCCACAGACATAATGAAGAAATGCTCCACTTATTTGTCATTAGAGAAATGAAAATTAAAACTATGCTGAAATTCCATCTCACACTTATGAGAATGGACTCCATCAACAAAACAGGAAATGACAGGTGTGGGAGAAATTGTGGAGGAAAAGGACTCTGCTCAAGACTGGTGCAGCCCCTTTGGGAGATTGTGTGGAGAGTCCTTACACAGATCTAAATGGGATTACCTTGTGACTCAGCAATCCCACTCTTGGGCATTTATCTCAAAGACACGCAACCAGATGTGAGGGCAATCTGGCTGCAACATCTGTCCCCCCGTTGATCTCCAGGGTTGATTTGGCTGATCTGGCTGGCGAGGCAGGTGGAATAACGTGAGTGGAACTGGAGGCTAGTGAAAGAAGCGTCTCTTCAGATCAAAGACAACTGCTACGTGGTTTCACTCAAATGTGGAATCTAGAGACCTAACACAAATAAACTTGCAAACAAAAGAAAAAGAAAAAGCAGTTTCTAAGACATTGGTGGTTGTTGTCTTTGAGAGGTTGGAGGGTGGAACATAGAACCTTGGTGGTAAGTGCAGTGTGTAAGTATACACTGTGATCTTACAATCTTGTAACCCAGTATTAGTCATATATAAAAAAAATTAAGGGGAGCTGGGTGGTAGTGCAGCAGGTTAAGCGCAGGTGGCGCAAAGCATAAGGGCTGACATAAGGATCCCGGTTGGAGCCCCCGGCTCCCCACCTGCAAGGGGGTGTCGCTTCACAAGTGGTGTCTGTCTTTCTCTCCCCCTCTGTCTTCCCCTCCTCTCTCAGTTTCTCTCTGTCCTATTCAACAACAGCAGCTGTGACAACAATAACTATAACAAGCACAACAACAAGGGCAACAAAATGGGAAAATGGCCTCCAGGAGCAGTGGATTCGTAGTGCTGGCACCGAGCCCCAGCGATAACCCTGGAGGCAAAAAATAAAAAAATAACAAGAGGGATAGGATCATTTTGGTCCATGGTAAATAACCAAGGAGTTAAGAGTTGGGAGAGGTTAATACCTACCAGTGGAAGCTCTGTGAATTGTACTGACACAGCAGGGAGGGTTCTGGTGTTGAACTGTGGAGATAGTGACAAGCTTCTGCCCACCAGCACTCACTGCCTAATTGTCACTGTGGTGGGACCCTGCTCTTCACTGCTGCTGGGAGAGCCAGCATCACTCTAGTTACTTGCCAAAGATGCCTTGTCAGAGGTTCCCCCTGACTCCAACCAGTCCCCATCCCCAGCCTGACAGAAAGGAACCTGAGTTCACTGTCATGAGCAGAGATGCCCAGAGTGTTTGAGTAGATGAACACCACCTCTGCTCTCAGATGCCCAAGTGGGATGATTTGGCTTGGATTTGCTTATTTATTTTAATAACTTTTTTCTTTTTAGTATTTTACTTATTTTTTAATTTTTATTTATTTATTTATTTATTTATTTATTTCCATACCAGAGCACTGCTCAGCTCTGGTTTATGGTGGGATGGGGGATTGAACCTGAGACTTCTGGAGCCTCAGGCATGAGAGTCTCTTTGCATAACCATTATGCTATCTACCCTCACCCTTATTTTCTTATTGATGAGAGGGATCCAAGGAAAGAGAGGGAAAGAACCATCACTCTGGTACATGTGCTATCAGGGATTGAACTCAGAACCTAAAGCTTGAGAATCCAGCACTTTATCCACTGTGCCACCTTCCAGATCACACACTATTTTTTTCTTTCTTCTCCCCCCCCCCCCAGCACTGCACAGCTTTGGCTTATGGTGGTACCTGGGATTGAACCTGGGACTTCAGAAGTATTTTTTTTCCATAGCCATCATGCTATCTCCCCTACCTATATGGATTTAGGTAGGAAACCTAGCCCTCATTTATATCAGTGTAGACTAGGACCTCAGTTACTGTTTTGTACCATGTGTGTTCAGCTGAGTGCTGGGCTCACTCAGTAACTGTGTGGAATCAGGGCTCGTGAGCACAGGTGAGACCTCTGTGAAGCTCTTTCCCAGAAAGAGTAAGTAGCAGCTTGCTTCACCAAGTTCTCAGCTCTCATTTAACTTAGGGAGACAAGACACACACCAGACAAGGTTTGAGTTTTACTGAACACAAGACATGGTGCCGGTTTTTGCCGGCACTTAGGGATTAACGATCTCAATGTGGAACTGCAGGTGAGTGTCTGTGACTACACAATGACCCCGGAGGAAAGCACAGGTCTGGCAGTTGTGGCACTGCCAGTGGCACTGGATGAAGTAGATGGCATTAAGCACCTGGTTGTATCGCCAGCAGACGCGCCACATGCGGATCAGAGACTGGAGCTTGACCACTGCCCTTTCTGCATGCGCGTAGGCGACCAGGGCTTCCCTCCGCTTCTTCTGCAGCAGCCTGTCCGTTGTCAGCCTCCACCAGCACTGGATGACCCAGGCCCTGAGGGCTGCGTGCAGCAGTGTCCGACGTACCAGAGTGCCACGCCACCAGGCCTGGAGCTTTATAGATGCCTTTATTGCTTTTTTATCTTTCTGTGAAACTTTCTAAGAAGAGATGAGAGAGAGAGAGAGAGAGAGAGAGAAAGACACCATTAGTGAACTTCCTGCTAGCACTTCCAGGACCTTCCTGGAAGGAGGACCCTAGAGTCTCTTACTAGCCAGTGCTTCTTTGCAGACTTGTGGGGAATTAGTGGACACTGAGGTGCTGAGCCCTCCTAGGCCACTGCGGGTACGTTGTTCTCCCCCAAGGCGCACAGTTCAAGGGAAGAATCATAGGGAGCCAGAAGGTGCATCTGGGATGGGAGAGTCTAGGAGTCACACTCCCCCACCTCTGCTCTCTTGGGCTGGGAGAGGTTTTTCTTCATAAAGCTTTTGCTCATGTTCTCATCTTGTTCCACTACCAAAACACCACTGGCTGGTTTCTGTCACGAGAATGTGTTTCAATACTGTGGTAGCTTTTCTTTTCTAACACCAGAGCTCAGCTCTGGCTTATGGTGGTACTGGAGACTGAAGCTGGAACTTTGGAGTGAGAATCTGTTTGTATAATAATTATGCTATCTAGCCTTACCTTGTGGTTACTACTACTACTACTACTGATATTAATATTATTACTGCCACCGGGGTTATTGCTGGGGTTTGGTGCCTGTGAGATGAAGCCACTGCTCCAAGTGACCAATTTTTTTTTTTTCTTCTTTGATAGGACAGAGCGAGTTTAAGAGGGGAGGGGTAGATGGAGAAGGAGACAGACTGACAACTGCAGCCCTGCGTCACCACTCGCAGTTCCACACAGATGCAAGTGTCCTGTGTTGCTGTTAAGCACCTGGAGATGTTACCCACCTTGACTATTAAAGGTTTCGGTGTCTCCACCTGTTGACGCACTTCTGTGATTTCTTCAACATCTTTGACTACAATTACAAGTAAATTACCGTCACGCTGTCACCGAAATGAAATGGAAAATGAATGATGAGTTAAGACCGGTGATTCTGCTTATGGCTCTATAGAAGATACCCACTGCTTCAAGATCCCCACTTTCCCCAAACATAAGAATCCAGGCTGATTCCCACCCACCCTTCACCTGCCTAGTTCGCTCTTGTCTCTTACACAGCACTGAATCCCCATGGCTTGTGACTGGATGATTTGTTGGCTTTGATCTCTCTACTTTCCATGGGGTGGCATGGCTTGTATGAAGGGGAGAGCTGCAGGTCACAAGTGCATTATGACATAGGTTAGGACACTTGCCACACAACAGCTTCATGGGATCTTGTACTTCCTGTTAACAGGCCTGTTATAGACACAGCAGAACTCGGTGTAGTGATTAGGCCTTGAGCGTCCCTTCCACTGGAGGACTCTGCTCCTGTGAGGCCCATCCAGTCAGCCACACTGTTGTCCCTGGTCCCCACCTGTGGGGTGGCGGGTCTGAGGGGAGCTTCACAAGTTGCTATCAGGGTCATTGATGGGGCTCTGTGCTTGTATAATGAATTCACTGCTCCTAGCAGCTTTTCTTTTCTTTTTTTTTAATTTGATAGGACAGGGAGATTTGAGAGGGGAGGAAAGATAGGGTCCAACATTTGGTCAGTCTTCAAGAATGTCCCAAGGCACTTGAGAAAGATTAATTTATTTTGGGATAGAAGGTTCTGGACAAATCTGTTAAGTCCATCTCACCCATGGCTTCATTTTAAGGCTGTATTTCCTTGTTGATTCTTTTGTCCTGATGGTCCGTGTCTTGCCGTGCGTGATAGAGTAGACATAGAATTCTATTAAGTGAGAGAAGCCAAAGAGAGAAGGACAAATACTGAATGATCTCACTAATAAGTGGGACTTCGTCGGGACAAGGAGGAAGGAAACAAGGTAAAACATGAAGTGGTCGTGGTGTATGAAAACAAGGAACTCTGGGGAAAGGGGAGCAGGAGCGGGATAAAGGAGGACTACAGGGGCCGGGTGCACAACGAAATGCTATGCGTGTGACAATGACTGCATTGTGAAGTGCTGACCCTTCAAGAAATAGTTTCAAAAGAGAAAGAAACAAAATTCTACTATTGTATTTCTGTCTAGGTCTCCTTTGAGGTCCATTAATACTTTTTTCCCCCTGTTCACACTGTTTCCCTTTTATTGGGGGATTAATGTTTTACACTTGACAGTAAATACAATAGTTTGTACATGCATAACATTTCTCACTTGTCCACATAACAACACAACCCCCACTAGGTCCTCTGTCATCCTTCTCCAGGACCTCTACTCTCCCCGCTCCCCAACCAGAGTCTTTGACTTTGGTGCAATACACCAACTCCAGTCCAGGTTCTACTTGTGTTTTCTCTTCTCATCTTGTTTTTCAACTTCTGCCTGAGAGTGAGATCATCCCATACTCATCCTTCTGTTTCTGACTTATTTCACTTAACATGATTTCTTCAAGCCCCATCCAAGATGGGCTGAAAATGGTGAAATCACCGTTTTTAATGGCTAAGTAATATATATATATATATATATATATATATATATATATATATATACATATATACATATATGCCACAACCTTTAATACTTTTTATGTGTATGGATGCAACCGTGTTAGGGGCTTATATATTGATGGTACTATCTTGTTGGATTGATCCTCTGATCATTATCTAGTGTCTTTCTTCTTTGCATGAAAGTTTGTTTTATAATTTACTAGCATAGCTGCTCTTGCCCTTTCTCCTGTGTTATTGGCTGGGAACACTTTGCTCCAGCTTGTCATTTTCACCTTGTTTGTCTTTCCCTTGAGTGTGTACTTCTTGGAGACAGAACAGATGGTTCCTGTTTATTATTATTATTATTTATTGGATAGAGACAGCCAGAAATCAAGAGGGAAGGGGGAGATAGATACATAGACGAGAGAGAAGGAGAGAGAGAGAGTAAAGGAGAGACACCTGCAGCACTGCTTCTCCACTTCTATAGCTTTCCTCTTGCAGGTGGGGACTGGGAGCTTGAACCATTGCATTGTAACAAGTGCACTCAACCAGGTACACCACCACCTGGCCCTGGTTCCGGTTTGTTTAATCCATTCAGCCACTCTTGTCTTTTGATTAGTGAATTTAGGCTATTCACACTTAAGGTCATTTGGCTTCTTTTTTCCAGTTCTACTAGTATTTATTTTGGAAGAAATATATATTACAACATTTTCAACTTAAACTGTATTCACATTGAGCATAAATAGCAGCATTACCTACCCAAAGAAGAAATATAAGAATCCAAAAGTGGCCTATCTTTGTTAACAGAAAAGTTGTGGTGCAGACCATTGTCGTGATGGTTAGCAAGACAAGGAAAAACGCCACTCAAGTAATGTTTCAGTTTCTTTGTGGTAAACAGTGGCAACTCCTTTCACGAGGTGCAATTCTCAAGTCACATATTTTCATAGCTGTAACAGCAGAAGTAGAATTCAGTATTACTTACCTGACAGTAGCACAGAAGCCAAGACCAGTTCTCATGTATCACTACCTTGTAACCCCCATAACCAAAAAGATATGCTTCACTACTTGAATTATTTAAAATAGTTTGATCAGTCTTCTTCAGAAAAAGAGTTGTTTTTTTTTTTTTGAAAGGGACAATCGTAAATTTGAATCTGAACAAAAAATTACTTAAAAATTAGAGCTTACATTTAATGTATTTATTTATTGAAAAGTCAACATTAACAAGTACTAGTTATCCATAGTGGCCTAGTTTAACCTCAACAAAGACAATTCAAGCTGGATTTTTAGATGGTTTGATTGGTGCTTTCTTACAACTTGACTAGTCCTTTGTCAGACCCTATCTTCACATCGAATACTGGGCAGGTTGTATTTTCAGTAAATGCTTGACAGTTTTCTTTCTTTCTTTCTTTCTTTCTTTCTTTCTTTCTTTCTTTCTTTCTTTCTTCCTTTCTTTCTTTCTTTCTTCTTGACAGCTTCCCCTGCCAGATTTGCCAGTTATCATTTTATTTATTTACTCATCTTGTCTATCATCTATCTTTGTTGTTCAGAAGCCAGTTAAGGTTAAGTTACAGACCTGATGCTCCTATATTTTCTTTTTTTTTTTTTAATATTTATTTATTTCCTTTTTGTTGCCCTTGTTTTTATTGTTGTAGTTATTATTGTTGTTGATGTCGTCGTTGTTGGATAGGACAGAGAGAAATGGAGAGAGGAGGGGAAGACAGAGAAGGGGAGAGAAAGACAGACACCTGCAGACCTGCTTCATCGCCTGTGAAGCGACCCCCCTGCAGGTTGGGAGTCGGGGGCTCGAACTGGGATCCTTATGCCGGTCCTTGCGCTTTGCGCCACGTGAGCTTTAACCCGCTGCGATACCACCCGACTCTCACTCCTATATTTTCTTTTCTTTTTATCTCTTTTGAGCAACTGTTCTTTTAAAAAACATTTCATTTATTTATTTTTCTTTATTGGAGGAGGGATTAATGGTTTGCAATCAACAGTAAACCATAGTAGTTTGTACATGCATAACATTTCTCAGTTTTCTACATAACAATTCAACCCCCTCTAGGTCCTCCTCTGCCATCATGTTCCGGGACCTGGACCCTCCCCCCCACACCAGGGGCTTTTACTTTGGTGCGATACCCCATTGACAACTTTTTGCTTAAGAGTCTTAGTACTTTTTCCTCCAGGGTTATTACCGGCACTACAAATGCACTGCTCCTGGAGGCCATTTTTTCCCCCATTTTTGTTGCCCTTATTGTTGTTATTATTGTTATTGCTGTTGGATAGGACAGAGAGAAATGCAGAGAGGAGGGGAAGACAGAGAGGGGGAGAGAAAGACAGACACCTGCAGACCTGCTTCACTGCTTGTGAAGCGACTCCCCTGTAGGTGGGGAGATGGGGGCTGGAACAAGGATTCTTGCGCCAGTCCTTGTGCTTCATGCCATGTGCTCTTAACCCGCTGTTAACCAGCCACTAAGTCTTAGCACTTTAAGTATGCAAGGCTAACAAACACTTTGGCAGTGCCTAAGTGTACCATAGTGACAAGACAGAGCTTTTCCAAAGGTCTTACAATACAACCTTCACAGTGTGGAAACTGTGTTGCATTCACCAAAAGAGGGCTCTGTCTCCTCAAATATTTTATTACCTCACTCCAGGAACAAAATCCTTTGCATTTGGATTCTGATTGCTCCCACAAAAGGGCCATCACTGTTAGCAAGACCGTTAACCTGGTTTTGGGTGTGGCCCATAATTTATGGGAGACCTTGAGCTGGAGTAAACTATTTTTCCTCTTTCAGCCTATCTTGGAAACAGCCTTCCATAAATTCTTCTCCCTGTAACTGCTGTTTGTTTGTTGAATTTCTCCATTTTTCCATCCACGTGTACTTTGCAAAAGGATTGTCACCATCATGAGAATGACTAAAAAGGCTCTTTTAGGTATTGTAAGTTGAATACAACATACATAGTAACCACAAAACAAATATGGAGCAGAGACACAAAGGAAGTGATGATGCCTTTCATACCAAGGGCAAATAGGAACAGGGGCAGGGAAAAGACAGGCAAAGCATGTGCCAAGCAGAGAGCAGCTCTGCCCACAGAGATTCACGGGAGCCAGCCAGACCCCTGGACTGCCCACCGTGCTGCCCAGCACCTGGGTTAAAAATGACAAGAAGGGGGGCCAGGCGGTGGCACACCGGTTAAGCGCACATAGTACAAAGCGCGAGGACTCATGCAAGGATCCCAATTGGAGCCCCCCGCTTCTCACCTGCAGGGCATCGCTTCACAAGCAGTGAAGCAGGTCTGCAGGTGTCTTATCTTTCTCTACCCCTCTCCATCTACCCCTCCTCTCTCAATTTCTCTCTGTCCTTATCCAATAGAAATATATATATATGTGCCAGGAGCAGTGGATTCATAGTGCCAGCATGGAGCCCCAGTGATAACTCTGGAAGGAAAAAAAAAATGACAAGAAGCATAAACCACAAAAGATCCAAATCACAAAAGCACAAGCCCAGGCATGATCAGTGAAAATGTGGCTATTAAGGCATTCTATTTATTGCCACCATGGATACTGCCAGGGCTCGGTGCCTGCTCCCAGTGGCCTATTTTTTTTCTTGATAGGGACAGAGAGAAATTAATATGGAAGGGCGGAGACAGAGAGGGAGAAAGAAAGACACCTGCAGACCTGCTTCACCGCTTGTAAAGCAACCCCCCCCCCCCGCAAGTGGGGAGCCAGGGGCTCGAACCAGGATCCTTGCGCTTCACACTACGTGTGCGGTTTAAACAACCTTTTTTTTTCAATTACACTTGTCTTATCATCCTTTCTTGAGCTGCTTCTATCAATTTCTTCCTCTCCTTGTGTATTTCATAGTTGTCTCATGTTTCTATGGTGTTTCTGGCTCTGTTTAATGTGTGTCGCCTTGTTGAGAGTCCAATGCCCCTTTGCTGCTTTTCTCGTTTCAGTAGCTCTTCCATGGAAGGTCTGGTGACGGCAAACTCCTGAAGTGCTTTATATCTGGTGCAGTTTTTTTTTTCTTGTTTTTTTTTAAATTTTTTAATATTTATTTATTTTCCCTTTTTGTTGCCCTTGTTTTTCATTGTTGTTGTAGTTGTTGTTGATGTCATCGTTGTCAGACAGGACAGAGAGAAATGCAGAGAGGAGGGGAAGACAGAGAGGGGGAGAGAAAGATAGACACCTGCAGACCGGCTTCACCGCCTGTGAAGCAACTCCCCTGCAGGTGGGGAGCCAGGGGCTCAAACCAGGATCCTTACACCTGTCCTTGAGCTTTGTGCCATGTGCGCTTAACCTGCTGTGCTACCGCCCGACTCCCCTCTGGTGCAGTTTTTATCACTCCCTCACATCTGAATAATAATCTTACAGGGTACTCATGGCTGGCAGTTATCTTTTTTTTTTTTTTAATTTCTTTCTTTATTGGGGAATTAATGTTTTACATTCAACAGTAAATACAATAGTTTGTACATGCATAACATTCCCCAGTTTCCCATGCCCCCACTATGTCATTTATCATCCTTCATGGACCTGTATTCTCCCTACCCACCCACCCCAGAGTCTTTTACTTGGGGGCAATACGCCAATTCCATTTCAGGTTCGACTTGTGTTTCCTTTTCTGATCTTGTTTTTCAACTTCTGCCTGAGAGTGAGATCATCCCATATTCATCCTTCTGTTTCTGACTTATTTCACTCAACATGATTTTTTCAAGGTCCATCCAAGATCAGCTGAAAACGGTGAAGTCACCATTTTTTTACAGCTGAGTAGTATCCCATTGTGTATATAGACCACAACTTGCTCAGCCACTCATCTGCTGTTGGACACCTGGGTTGCTTCCAGGTTTTGGCTATTACAAATTGTGCTGCTAAGAACATATGTGTACACAGATCTTTTTGGATGGATGTGTTGGGTTCCTCAGGATATATCCCCAGGAGAGGAATGGCAGGATCATAGGGTAGGTCCATTTCTAGCCTTCTGAGAGTTCTCCAGACTGTTCTCCACAGAGGTTGGACCAATTGACATTCCCACCTGCAGTGCAGGAGGGTTCCTTTGACCCAACACCCTCTCCAGCATTTGCTGCTGTTACCTTTTCTGATGTATGACATTCTCACAGGAGTGAAGTGGTATCTCATTGTTGTCTTGATTTGCATTTCTCTAACAATCAGAGACTTGGAGCATTTTTTCATGTGTTTCTTGGCCTTTTGGATCTCTTATGTGGTGAATAGTCTGTCCAAGTCCTCCCCCCATTTTTGGATGGGGTTTTTTGTTGTCTTGTTGTTGAGTCTGGCAAGCTCTTTATATATGTTGGTTATTAAACTCTTATCTGATGTATGGCATGTAAAGATCTTCTCCCATTCTGTGAGGGTTCTCTTGGTTTGGGTAGTGGTTTCTTTTGCTGTGAAGAAGCTTTTTAATTTGATGTAGTCCCATAGGTTTATACTTGCCTTAGTCTACTTTGTAATTGGATTTGTTTCATTGAAAATGTCTTTAAAATTTATGTGGAGAACTCAAAATAAAAAAAAATAAAAAAAATAAATTTATGTGGAAAAGAGTTCTGCCAATATTTTCCTCTAAGTATTTGATAGTTTCTGGTCTAACATTCAAGTCCTTGATCCACTTGGAATTTACTTTTGTATTTGGTGAAATACAGTGATTCAGTTTCATTCTTCTGCATGTTTCAACCCATTGTTTCCAACACCATTTGTTGAAGAGACTCTGCTTTCCCCATTGAATAGTCTGGGCCCCTTTGTCAAAGATTAGATATTCATAGGTGTGGGGCCTCATTTCTGGGCTCTCAATTCTATTCCACTGTTCAGTGTGTCTATTCATGTTCCAATACCAAGCAGTTTTGATGACAGCGGCCCTATAATATAGTTTGAGATCTGGGAGTGTGATGCCTCCGGTTCTGTTCTTTTTTCTCAAGATTGTTTTGGCAATTCTAGGTCTTTTCTAGTTCCAGATAAACATTTGTAGCATTTTTTTTATTCTCCTAAAAAATGTGCTTGGGATCTTGATGGGGATAGCATTAAATTTGTAGATGGCTCTGGGTACTATATTCATTTTGATGATGTTAATTCTTCCAACCCATGAACATGGAATATCTTTCCACTTCTTTGTGTCTTTTTCAATTTCTTTGAGTAGTGACTCATAATTTTCAGTATACAAGTCTTTCACTTCCTTGGTTAGATTTACTCCTAGATATTTTATTGTTTTTGTTGCTATAGTAAAAGGAATTGATTTCTGGATTTCAATTTCTTCTAACTTAGTGTTTGCATAGAGGAATGCCACTGACTTTTGAATGTTAATTTTATAGCCTGACACCTTACTGGATTCTTTAGGTTTTTCTATGTATACTATCATGCCATCTGCAAATAGGGAGAGTTTGACTTCTTCTCTTCCAATCTGTATCCCTTGAATTCCTTGCTCCTGCCTGATTGCTATGGCAAGAACTTCCAACACTATGTTGAATAGTAATGGTGATAGTGGGCAGCCCTGTCTAGTACCTGATCTGAGTGGAAATGCTTCCAGTTCTTCACCATTGAGTATGATGTTCGCTGTAGGTTTGCTATCTATAGACTCCACTATCTTCAGGAATTTTCCATCTATTCCCATTTTTTGTAGTGTTTTGATCATAAAGGGATGTTGTATTTTGTCAAAGGCTTTCTCTGCATCTATTGATATGACCATGTGGTTTTTGGTCTTGCTTTTGTTGATGTGGTGGATCACATTGATTGATTTACGTATATTAAACCAACCTTGCATGCCTGGGATAAACCCCACTTGGTCATGATGAACAATCTTTTTGATATACTGCTGTATCCGGTTGGCTAGAATTTTGTTTAATATTTTCACATCTATGTTCATCAGAGATATTGGTCTGTAGTTTTCTTTTTTGGTTGTGTCCCTGTCTGCTTTTGGTATCAGGGTGATGTTGGCTTCATAGAAGCTGGCAGGGAGTATTCCAGTGTCTTCAATCTTCTGGAAGATTTTTAAAAGTAGAGGTATTAGTTCTTCTTTGAAGGTTTTGCAGAATTCATTTGTAAAACCATCTGGTCCAGGACTTTTATTTTGGGAGAGATTTTTGATAACTGTTTCAATTTCATTAGCTGTGATGGGCCTGTTCATGTTATCCACTTCCTCTTTACTTAGTTTTGGAAGTTGGTAGGTATCTAGGAAATCGTCCATTTCTTCCAGGTTCTCTAGCTTGGTGGCATATAGTTGTTCATAGAAGCCTCGCATGATATGTTGAATTTCTGCAGTGTCTGTTGTGATATCTCCTCTTTCATTTACTATCTGATTTATTTGGGTCTTCTCCCTTTTTTGTTTTGTGAGTCTGGCTAAAGGTTTGTCGATTTCGTTTACTCTTTCGAAGAACCAACATTTACTTTCATTGATCTTTTGTATGGTTTTCCTATTCTCAATGTTATTTATTTCTGCCCTAACTTTAGTGATTTCTGACCTTCTGGTTGCGTTAAGGTTCCTTTGTTGTTCTTCTTCTAGGTCTTTAAGATGTGCAATCAGGCTGTTTATTTGTGCTTTTTCTTGTTTCCTAATGTGTGCTTGTATAGCTATGAACTTCCCTCTTAGGACTGCTTTAGCTGTGTCCCAAATATTTTGATAGCTGTGTCTTCATTTTCATTGAACTCTCGAAACATTTTGATTTCTTCCTTGATTTCCTCTTTGACCCAGAAGTTGTTAAGAAGTGTACTGTTGAGCTTCCACATTTTGGCACTGTTACTAATCTTTTGTTGATTGTTAAGTGTTAGTTTAATTCCAGTGTGGTCTGAGAAGATGCTTGGGATGATTTCAATGCTCTGTAATTGGCTGATGCTGTCTTTGTGGCCTAACATATGGTCTATCCTTGAGAATGACCCATGTGGATTTGAGTAAAATGTGTATTCCAGTTTCTTGGGATGAATGACTCTGAAAATGTCCAATAGTTCTAGTTTATCTATCTCTTCATTTAGTTCCCTTATGTCTTTATTGATTTTCTGCCTGGATGATCTGTCAAGTTGAGAGAGTGGGATGTTGAAGTCCCCTACTATGATTGTGTTACTGTTAATATATTGCTGTAGCTCTTTCAGTAGAAGTTTGATATATTTAGATGGCTTCTCATTGGGTGCATAGATGTTAATAATTGTTAAGTTCTCTTGATTGACTGATCCTCTGAGCATTAAGTAGTGTCCAGTCCTATCTTTTTTAATCTTATCTATTTTAAAGTCTATCATGTCAGATATGAGAATAGCTGCTCCTGCCCTTTTTTGTGGGCCATTGGCTTGTATGATAGTTTTCCATCCTTTCACTTGAAGTCTGTGTTTGTCTTGTTGAGTTAGGTGGGTTTCCTGTAGACAGCATATTGTTGGGTTGTGTTTTCTGATCCATCTTCCCACTCTGTGTCTTTTAATAGGTGAATTCAGGTCATTGACACTTATTGATATCAAAGATGGAAGATATTTTAATGCCATTCTTGTAGAGTTTTAGAGTGTTTTGATATATGTCTTATTTGTGGTGGTCTGATTGTTTATAGGAGACCTTTCAGAACTTCTTTCAGGGCAGGCTTGGTGATGGTTGATTCCTTCAACTGTTTATTGTCTGAGAAGGTTTTGATGCCTCTATCTAGTCTGAATGACAGTCTAGCAGGATATAGTATTCTTGGCTGAAAGCCTTTCTCATTGAGCACTCAATAGATATCTTGCCATTCTCTTCTGGCCTGTAGTGTTTTTATGGAGAAGTCTGCTGCTAATCTTATGGGTTTTCCTTTGTAGGTGACTCTTTGTTTTTCTCTTGCAGCCTTCAGGATCTTTTCTTTATCCGTATTCCTTTCCATTGTAAGTATGATATGTCTTGGTGTCTTTAGGTCTGGGTTAATTCTGTTTGGGACCCTCTGGGCTTCTTGAATCTTTATGTCTTTGATGTTGTCTAGACTAGAGAAATTTTCAGCTATTATGGCCTGGAGAATGCTTTCTTCCTCTCCTTCTCTTTCTTCCTCTGGTATGCCAATAATGCATATATTGTTTCTTTTGAAGTCATCCCATAGGACTCTGTTGTTGTTTTCAGCATCTCTTAAACTCTTTTTGAGATCTCTTACTTCTTTTTTAGTTGTCTCTAATTCATCCTCAATCTTGCTAATTCTGTCTTCAGCCTCATAGATTCTATTCTCTCTGCCCTCTACTGTTTTCTGGAGTTCATCTATTTTGTTGCCCTGCTCTGAAACTGTTTTAGCTTGTTCAGCTAGTTGCATTCTTAGCGCAGCGATTTCAGCTTTTAGCTCTCTAATAACCATGCGATAATTAGTATTTTCTTCCATATTCTCATTTGTTGTTCCTGCATTTCTGATTACAATTTTTTCAAATTCCTTACTCACTCCTGTTATTATTTCCTTAGCTAATGTTTGGATGTTGAACTCGTTATTTTGTGCTTCACCCTCTGGAGGACTTTTAGCTGCGCTCTTGTCCTGGTTCGATTCTCCAATATTTCTTCTTGTTGTTTTAACCATTTTATATATTATGTTATGAGTTCCCTTTATCAGTACTTTTCAAATTATTGATCACTGTTGCCTGGATTGACTTGTGTCTAAGTAAGTTAATTAAAGGGTTCACAGTGGTGGAAGTTAACAGTTATTTCAATCCCTGAGTTGTAGCTCAGTGGTTTAAAAGCCTCTTTCTTTCTTTTTTTTTTTTTCCTTCCCTATAGGCTATGGGAGCCTGAGGGCTTTTAAACTATCAATAGGCTTCTTAGCTTAATCACTGACTCCTGACCAAGAGATAAAGCAGGGTGTGGCAGAGATAATCCAGTGGTTATGCAAAGAGACTTTCACAGCCCCTCAGCTATACCACCGAGGTATTAGGTCTTCTCCTGAGTTTCCTGGTTAGATCTCTGTCCCCTGGTGTCCCTTCCTGTCGCTGCTCCAGATTCTGAGGGTAGTAGCAATGGAGACTCAGAGTTGCACTTGGTGAGTCTCTGGGGAGTCCTCTCCTCCCTTAAGCTGTCCCCTTGTTGGTGGAGCAGACTGGAGGTGGTGTCTCAACTGATAAACTGCTGAACTGTTAACAGTCACTTAATCTCTCCTTAGGCCCCTCTCTCCTCTCTGTCACCAGCCACATGTGTTTGTATTCACCGATGATTTACTGGGTTCCTGTGGTCATTCTAGTCCTGTCTTGTTTCAGTCCCGGGTGGTCTCCTTTGGTATTCCTAGTTGATCCGGGAGAGGAGAGGAGAGGAGAGGAGAGGAGAGGAGAGGAGAGGAGAGGAGAGGAGAGGAGAGGAGAGGAGAGGAGAGGAGAAGAGAGGAGAGGAGAGAAAGCGATCTGCTGCTCGTAGCTCCGCCCCCGGAAGTTGAATCCAAGATTCATTTATTTAGCATCCAAGTGGTGGCACACCTGGTTGAGCAGACACAGGTCAAGCCCCTGGTCCCCACCGTTGCTCCTGCGCCAAGCACCGCTCTGTGCTCACGGCAGTTATCTTTTAACACTTTGAATATATTATGTTACTCTCCCTTGGCCTCCAGGGCTTCTGCTGAATAGTATGGTGGCAGTTTGATCGTGTGGTCACTTCTTCTCTCTAGCAACCTGTGATATTTTTCTTTGTCCTAGACTGTTGATGGTTTTACAATGATTTTTTTTTTGGTGGCCATTTTTAAAATTTCTTTATTGGGGAATTAATGTTTTACATTCAACAGTAAATACAGTAGTTTGTACATGCATAACATTTCCCAGTTTTCCATAAAATAATACAACCCCCACTAGGGTCCTCTGTCATCCTTCTTGGGTCTGTATTCACCCCCCCCCCCAACACCAGAGTCTTTTATTTTGGTGCAATACACCAACTCCAGTTCAGGTTCTACTTGTGTTTTCTGATTTTGTTTTTCAACTTCTGCCGGAGAATGAGATCATCCCATATTCATCCTTCTGTTTCTGACTTATTTCACTTAACATGAATTTTTCAAGGTCCATCCAAGATCAGCTGAAAACGGTGAAGTCTTGATGGCCATATTTTCCCATTGCTGTTGTGTTGCTGCTGTTGTTGTTGGGTAGGACAGAGAGGGGGAGAGAAAGATAGACACCTGCAGACCTGTTTCACCGTTTGTAAAGTGACCTCCCTGCAGGTGGGGAGCTAGGGGCTTGAACCGGGATCCTTGCACTTTGCACTGTGTATGCTTAACCCAGTGCACTACCTACCTCCTGGCCCCACAATGATGTGTTTTGGTGTAAACTGATTTGGGTTTAGGAATTTGGGAGTTCTCTCTTTCTTGCCATGTGCGCTTAGCCTGCAGTGCCACCGCCCAGACCCTGGGAGCTCTCTGTTTCTTCCACATCTGTCTTGACTATATGCTAGACTTGGAAACATATTTCAGTCTCATTTCCTGTCAGCACTGAACTCCCTGATTTTCCCACTCATAAATAACTGTTAGTTTACTTCTGTTCCTATAAATTTGCCAGTTCGAACTTTTCACATCAATGGAGTCATGTTGTAATATGGGGTCTTTTATAACTACCTTCATTCACTTAACACTGCAGTCAAGATAAAACCATGTTGTGGTATTGAAAACTTAAATGTTGAATTTTGTAGAGCATGAACTTTATCTAAAATAAGAAACATCTCAGGTAAAATTGTTAAAATTTTACAGAAAGACATAAAAAAGAACTGAGTATATATTAGAGCAAGCTATTAGAAGGTACTGTATCGTGAAGAGACACTTTATCCCCAAGATCAATGCACATACACTCAGAATACTAGCAGTTCTTCTTTAGTGAACACTGACATCATGAAATGCTTGATGAAAACTTTTTTTAAATTTTTGCCTCCAAGCTTATTGCTGGGGCTCGGTGCCTGCACTACAAATCCACTGCTCCTTTGTTGTTGACAACAGCAGGTCTGCATGTGTCTCTCTCTCTCCCCCTCTCTGTCTTCCCCTCCTCTCTCTCTCTATTTCTCTCTGTTCTGTCCAAAATTACAAAAAGAGGGAAGAATGTAAGTGAAAACAGTGAGGTATGGTTTGCTACGAGCAGAAGCAAGAACTGGGAGAGGAATGATCAAGGATTATTTTTAGAGATGGAATGGATAGACATCCGTGTTCTGGGTAATGGAATTATGAATGTAGGAGCAAGTACACTGGGGTATCAGCAAGGGGAGTTTGTCCTTTGATTGAGAACAGATAGCTTTTTTGTGGGTGTGTGTGATTTAATAATGATTGACAAGATTGTGAGATAACAGGGGTACAATTCCATACAGTTCCCACCACTAGATCTGTGTACCATCTCCACCATTGGAAGCATCTCTATTCTTTATCCCTCTGGGAGCATGGACCAAAATTTCCCATGGGGTGCAGAAGGTAGAAGGCCTGGCTTCTGTAATTGCTTCTCCACTGAACATGGATGTTGGCAGGTTGATCCATAGGCCCCAGTCTGTTTCTATCTTACCCTAGTGGGGTAGGGCTCTGGAGAGCTGAGGTTTGGGACACACTGATGAGGTCCTCTTCCCAGGAAAGTTCAGGATGGCATCATAGTAGCGTCTGCAACTTGGTGGCTGAAAGACGGTAAGATATAAAGCAGGACAAAATGTTTAAGAATCAGAAACCCAAAGGTAACAATAGAGAAGATAAAATTAGGGGTCTTCGGTGGGAAGAAGCTAGGGAGTCTGTTTTAGGTATGTTCTAAAAGGGGCCTATGACTTTAGTAATTTCTGCCTGAACTTGATAGCTAACATGCAGGTCTGTCCTGGTGGTGTCATAGTTGAGAATAGGGCTAGAAAACTGGATTAAGGCAGAGAGTAGCTCCCAAATATGTAGAAAGTATATAAATATAGTTAACTGTTTATCCCATCGATCTGACCTAGGGCCCTTACCTATTCATATTTAGTGCAGGAGCCCATGTAACTTCTGAGTCCCTATCAGTCTGTATTTGCAGTCTATGGTCACAGCTAGGTATACTCTATGCTTCTCTTTTGACAGGATCAGTCTTCCTTGAGTGGCAGAGCAGGATGACCCAGCCTCCCTGCAGACCCAGCCCACCATTGCTGCCCTACCGTGAGGGCAAGATCCTGGAGAGGCCCATAAGAGGGCTTATGATGATGTTACTGATGGAAGTGACCAGTGATGGTGGAGAGAGGGATCTCTTAGAGGTCTAGACCCATAATATCTATGTGGGAATCCAGGTATTCCCTGACTAGGGTTCTAGATGATGGGGTGGCCTAGTATTGACCAAAAAGGCCATCAGATACCTTTTATTTATTTGTTGTAACTGGAATTAGGCAGCAAGTGTGGTCTAGATAGAGTGAGGATGAGATTCCAAATGCAATTAAGTATTTGATGACATGCATCATTCAGTTCAGGGAGAAAGGTGGAGAAACTGGAAATGGAAACGTAGCAGGGAAATATATTAGCAGACTGTCCGGTGGGGCTCTGTAGTCATGAGCTTATGGTGATGTGCTGACACATAGCTGTCTGTTTTGCTTCAGTCACTCTCATTCTCCTATGAGCATAGAGAGGGTACATGGTCAAGTTCATCCCCTGTGTGTGTTTGCAGTGGGGACAAGCTAAGTCGTATTGTGCAGGTGAGCGATTTCAGTAACTAACCATACAGCCTGCAGAGTAAAGGTGTGAGGGCATGCAGGGTAATGGCCGCAGAAAAATTGGTAGATTCAATAGATCGAAAGACCTTTTCCCTCTCTCTCTCTCTCTCTCTCTCTCTCTTTTCTATTATCTTTATTTATTGTATAGAGACAGTCAGATACCAAGAAGGAAGGGGGGATAGAGGGGAAGAGAGACAGAGAGACACCTGCAGCCCTGCTTCACCACTTGCAAAGCTTTCCCCCCTGCAGTTGGGGACTGGGGACTCAAACCTGCACCCTTGTGGATTGTAACATGTGTGCTCAACAAAGCATGCCACCACCTGGCCCCTGAAAGACCTTTTCTCAACAAAGGGATATTATGTTGAGGGTATTAGAAAAATGAACTGTTAAGAGAGAAAGGAAATTAATCAGATAATGGAAAACTAGAGAAAAGTTTTGGCAATTGAACAACGTCGGGCCAGATGTATTCTGGTGTAGCAGTTGTGGAGACAGAGCCAAGTGTGATGACTCTGTCCTCCACCAGAACAAGACTCCCCACCTGATCGTCAGCATCCCCAGCCTCGCCCACCACAAAGGCCAGAAGTAGAATGAGCGTCAGTCTAGGTGCTTGCCAAGGGCACCTTGTCTGAGGCGTCTCAGTCTGCTGCCAGTCCCCACCCCCAGGATGACAGTTCCCACCCCCAGGATGACAGTCCCCACCCCCAGGATGACAGACAGGAACCCTAGTTCATTCTTATGGCCAGATGCCCAGAATGTTCAGGCACATGTAACCACCTGTCCCTCAGCTGCTCAGCTGAGATGAAAGAACTGAACTTGGGTTTAGAATTAGAACATCTGCATCTGGTTTATGCCACAGTAGACTAGGACTTGAGTGTCTGTCTTGAAAAAAAAAAAAAAAAGGTCTTAATATTTGGTCACAGAATATCCAGAGCAGGGCCCATGAACACAGGTGAAACCTTTGTGAAGTTCTTTCCTGGGGAGAATGGTAAAAGCTGGATTAAGCATGATTGAGAGAGATTCCCTTGAATTTAGGATAATGTGACACACATCAGACAAGGTTCGATTTTTACTGAGGCCACTGTGCCAGTTCTCGCCGGCACTTAGGGCTTGGTGATCTCAATGTGGAACTCTAAGTGAGTGTCTGTGACTACACAGTGACTCCGGAGGAAGGCACAGGTCTGGCAGCTGTGGCACTGCCAGTGGCACTGGATAATGTAGATGGCATCGCGCACCTCACTGTATCGCCAGCAGATGCGCCACATGCGGATCAGAGACTGGAGCTTGACCACTGCCCTTTCTGCATGCGCGTAGGCGACCAGGGCTTCCCTCCGCTTCTTCTGCAGCAGCCTGTCCATTGTCAGCCTCCACCAGCACTGGATGACCCAGGCCCTGAGGGCTGCGTGCAGCAGTGTCCGACGTACCAGAGTGCCACGCCACCAGGCCTGGAGCTTTATAGATGCCTTTATTGCTTTTTTATCTTTCTGTGAAACTTTCTAAGCAGAGATGAGAGAGAGAGAGAGAGAGACACCATTAGTGAACTTCCTGCCAGCACTTCCAGGACCTTCCTGGAAGGAGGACCCTAGAGTCTCTTACTAGCCAGTGCTTCTTTGCAGACTTGTGGGGTATTGTTGTTGTGATTGTCACCAGGGTTGCTGGGGCTTGATACTTGGAGGCTGAATCCACTGCTCATAGTGGCCATAGTTTTTTTTCTTCTTAATTTGATATAACAGAGAGAAATTTTTTAAAGGGGAGGAGTAGTGGGGAGGGAGAGAGACAGACAGACACCTGCAGTATTTGCTTTACTGATCATGCAGCTTCCTCCCTGCAGGTGGAAGCGGGGACTCACACCCAGGTCATGGTCATGTGTGTGCTTAACCAGGTGCGCCACCGCCTGACCCCCTCAGGACCGTGGTGGCTGCTGATCACCTCCCTCATTTATCCTGCTCCCGGCTTCCCCACGTTCAGACATTCTGCTCCCTAACTCAAGAGTCCTCACGTTCTCACTTGCAGCTCTGTGCATGCCTTTGGTCTCCCCACTCACTATCAATGGCAGCACGGACCCAGACCCAGAGAACCCATGCAAACAGGGGAATGGGAGAAAACGGTCACTGCTGAGTTGACTACTGGCTACTGAGACTGATTCCCTGAAAGAACAATTCCAGACTCAGACGACACAGATGCCAAGTGTCCTGTGTTGCTGTTAAAGCACCTGGAGATGTTACCCACCTTGACTACCATGCTTCCCTGTTCCTTCCCCTCTTCCACCACAAACGTCTCTTTCTTCTTTCCCACTTCTTCGTCTAGCATCCAGTTCTCATCCACCACCTGCAGAACTTCCTTCTTTTCCACATCACCCTTCTCCACTATCTCCTTCTCCTTCTCGTCCACCTTCTCCAGTTCATGCCAATCTATGATTTCTTCAACATCTGCGACTGTAACCAAAATTATATGATCTTCAGTCTGCCATCAGAATGAAACAGGAAATGAATGGTGCATACGTTAAGAATGGTGATTCTGCTTATGGCTCTGTAGAGGATACTCACTGCTTTAGGACCCCACTTTCTCCATAAGAATCCAGGCTGATTCCCACCCACCCTTCACCTGCCTAGTAGGGTCTTACACAAAGTCGAATCCCCATGGTTTGTGACTGGATGATTTGTTAGCCTTGATCTCTCTACTTTCCATGGGGTGGCATGGCTTGTATGAAGGGGAGAGCTGCAGGTCACAAGTGCATTATGACATAAGGTTAGGACACTTGCCACACAGCAGCTTCATGGGATCTTGTACTTCCTGTTAACAGGCCTGTTATAGACACAGCAGAACTCGGTGTAGTGATTAGGCCTTGAGCGTCCCCTCCACTGGAGGACTCTGCTCCTGTGAGGCCCATCCATTTTCTGCCACACTGTTGTTTCCAGTCACAGAGAGAACATGATAGACCACAGCAGGGCAACTCCATCCTGCTCCCAGTGTCTTCCCTTGATCCAGCTTTCCTTCTGCACCTCACTACACTGTGAGCAACCAGAGCCCAAATGAATATAGAGAGTTAAATAGAAAGAAAATATATTCATTAGTTTTTTCTGCTTCCTTTCCTCATCCTCCTCCTTCACACAGTTTTAGCAATAAAGCCCAGGGCCAGGGGGCGGGTGGTAGCACAGCAGGTTAAGCACAGGTGGTGCAAAACGCAAGGACCGACGTAAGGATCCCGGTTCGAGTCCCCAGCTCCCCACCTGCAGGGGAGTTGCTTCACAGGCGGTGAAGCAGGTCTGCAGGTGTCTGTCTTTCTCTCCCCCTCTCTGTCTTCCCCTACTCTCTCCATTTCTCTTTGTCCTATCCAACACCAACAGCAATAACAACAACAACAATAACAACAGTGATAAACAACAAGGACAACAAAAAGGAAAAAATAGCCTCCAGGAGCAGTGGATTCATAGTGCAGGCACTGAGCCCCAGTGATAACTCTGGAGAAAAAAAAATCAATCAATCAATTAATTAATTAATTAATAAAGCACAGAGCCACATAGATGTGTGCTTTTGTATGCTTTGTGCAGCATTTCTTCCTGAAAAAAAGAAATGTAAATATAATATTTAGAAAAGATGGAATTAGAGATATGGTCCATGAATTTGATCATAGAGGAATAAAATGGAAATGCAGTGAGAAAAAGTAATTTCTGGGAAATTTCAATAAGCTTTATAAAATATATAAAGAACTTGAATAAGGCAAGAGACTGGCATACTTTAACCATGACTCTTTAGTCACTATCAGGCCACTCCGTCAGCTGGGGCCCTAGTTGGGGAGTCCTGAGATTCCCAGACAGACATGATGGACCTAGACCTCGAATAAATCCCTCTCTCCATTGTTACTGGTCGTCTCTATCAGGAACAACAAAATAGACCCCTTTGTGGGCCCCCATAGGACCTTGCCCTCAACTTGGATCAACAATGGTAGAGAATGTTCCATCCTCCGAAGGGAGGCTGGACAATATACTCTATGCTACACCTGAGGAAGATGGGTTCTGATATTGGGTCAGCTTGGAATGTTCCTACTCATGACCACAGAATGTGAGCTCAGATCTACAGGGATGCAGAGGTCACATAGGCTCATAAGCTGAATATGGTTTTGTCAATGTTTCCTTTTTATAAATAAAAATAAATAAATAAGAACTTGAGAATTAAGTGAAAATGATTTTCCTACAAAATATAAATGACTACAATGAATTGAAGCAAGTATATAAAAGTTAATAAATGGAGAAAGCTAATAACCATCCTAAATAAAACCTAAGAACAGGGGGCCAGGTAGCGGTGCCTTTGGTTAAGTGCACATAGTACCATTCAGAAGGACTAGCGTTTGAGCCCCCTCTCTCCAACTGCAGAGGGGATGCTTCATGAGCAGAGTAGCAGGTCTGCAGGTATCTCTCTTCCTGTCTTTCTTCCCATCCTCACTCAGTTTCTCTCTGCCCTATCCAATAAAGAAAAAAATGACCACCAGGAGCAGTAGACTTGTAGAGCTGGCACTGAGCCCCCTTGGCAAAAAAAGGAGGAGAAGAAGAAGGAGAAAAAGAAGTAAATAAAACCCAAGACAAGGTTGAATTTTATCTGAAGTTTAATAAACTCACATGTCCAGATAATCCAATGTGACAAATACCAAAGCTATTATTAATGACAGAAATTTCCACCGTGTATTTTATGTTGTTAGTGTTATGTTGTTAGTGTTAATTTCTTGAAAACCCTGGAGTTTTTACACTTTCCTAATTAACTGGGCTAACTTGAATTAGTTGCTCAATGTGTGGTGGGTTCCACTTAACTATAAAATTTTTTTTGTGTGTGGCTGAGAAACACTTGAAAAAAATGCTCCAACTCTCTGTCAGAGAAATGCAAATAAAGACAACAATGAGATACCACTTCACTCCTGTGAGAATGTCATACATCAGAAAAGGTAACAGCAGCAAATGCTGGAGAGGGTGTGGGGTCCCTCCTACACTGGTGTGGGAACCCTCCTACACTGCTGGTGGGAGTGTCAATTAGTCCAACCTCTATGGAGAACAGTCTGGAGAACTCTCAGAAGGCTAGAAATGGACCTACCCTATGATCCTGCAATTCCTCTCCTGGGGATAGATCCTAAGGAACACAACACACCCATCCAAAAAGATCTGTGTACACATATGTTCTTGGCAGCACAATTTGTAATAGCCAAAACTTGGAAGCAACCCAGGTGTCCAACAACAGATGAGTGGCTGAGCAAGTTGTGGTCTAGATACACAATGGAATACTACTCAGCTATAAAAAATGGTGATTTCACCGTTTTCAGCCGATCTTGGATGGACCTTGAAAAATTCATGTTAAGTGAGATCAGCCAGAAAGACAAGGATGACTATGGGATGATCTCACTCTCAGGCAGAAGCTGAAAAACAAGATCATAAAAGAAAACAAGTAGAAGCTGAACTGGAATTGGCTGGAATACCTTGGTATCGCACCAAAGTAAAAGACTCTGGGATGGGTGGGTGGGGAGAGTTCAGATCTGGGAAGGATGACAGAGGACCTAGAGGGGGCTGTATTGTTATATGGAAAACTGGGAAATGTTGTGCATGTACAGACTATTGTATTTACTGTCGAATGTAAAACATTTATTCCCCAATAAAGAAATTGAAAATATATATATATATATAGTAATCAATAAGTGTCTTCTAAGTGGAGGCTTTTAGATTATGGAAAGTTTGTTTCTCTGCTGCTAATCTTATGGGTTTTCCTTTGTAGGTGACTCTTTGTTTTTCTCTTGCAGCCTTGAGGATCCTTTCTTTATCCTTATTCCTTTCCAATCTAAGTATGACATGTCTTGGTGTCTTTAGGTCTGGGTTAATTCTGTTTGGGACCCTCTGGGCTTCTTGAATCTTTATGTCTTTGGTGTTGTCTAGACTAGAGAAATTTTCAGCTATTATGGCCTGGAGAACGCTTTCTTCCTCCCCTTCTCTTTCTTCCTCTGGTAAGCCAATAATGCGTATATTGTTTCTTTTGAAGTCATCCCATAGGACTCTGTTGTTGTTTTCAGCATCTCTTAATCTCTTTTTGAGATCTCTTACTTCTTCTTTAGTTGTCTCTAATTCATCCTCAATCTTGCTAATTCTGTCTTCAGCCTCATTGATTCTATTCTCTCTGCCCTCTACTGCTTTCTGGAGTTCATCTATTTTGTTGCCCTGCTCTGATACTGTTTTAGCTTGTTCAGCTAGTTGCCTTCTTAGCTCAGCAATTTCAGCTTTCAGCTCTCTAATAACCATGAGATAATTAGAATTTTCTTCCATATTCTCATTTGTTGTTCCTGCAGTTCTGATTACAATTTTTTCAAATTCTTTACTCACTCCTGTTATTATTTCCTTAGCTAATGTTTGGATGTTGAACTCGTTGTTTTGTGCTTTGCCCTCTGGAGGACTTTTAGCTGGACTCTTGTCCTGGTTCGAGTCTCCATTATTTTTTCTTGTTGTTTTAACCATTTTATATAAGTTAAGAGGTTTTTCAATCCCTGAGTTGGAGTTCAGTGGTGTAAAAGCCTTTTTTTTTTCCCCCCTGTAGGCTATGGTAGCCTGAGGGCTTTTTAACTATCAATAGGCTTCTTGGCTTAATCAATGACTCCTGACCAAGAGATAAAGCAGGGTGTGGCAGAGATAATCCAGTGGTTATGCAAAGAGACTTTCACAGCCCTTCAGCTATGCCACCGAGGTATAGGTCTTCTCCTGAGTTTCCCAGTTAGATCTCTGTCCCCTGGTGTCCCTCCCTGTTGCTGCTCCAGATTCTGAGGGTAGTAGCAATGGAGACTCAGAGTTGTACTTGGTGAGTCTCTGGGGAGTCCTTTCCTCCCTTCAGCTGTCCCCTTGTTGGTGGAGCAGACTGGAGGTGGTGTCTCCACTGACAAACTGTCGAACTGTGAGCAGTCACTTAATCTCTCCTTAGGCCCCTCTCTCCTCTCTGTCACCAGCCACGCGTGTTTGTACTCACGGGTGATTTACTGGGTTTCTGTGGTCATTCTAGTCCTGTCTTGTTTCGGTCCGGGTGGTCTCCTTTGGTATTCCTAGTTGATCCGGGAGAGGAGAGGAGAGGAGAGGAGAGGAGAGGAGAGGAGAGGAGAGGAGACGGAAAGTTTGTTTCTCATCCTCTGTCACCATCTTACTTTACTATTTCTTAATATTTACAGTCATTCCACTTATTATTATTATTATTATTTTATAAAAAAAAAAACACCGACAAAACCATAGGATAAAAGGGGTACAACTCCACACAGTTCCCACCACCAGAACTCTGTATCCCATTCCCTCCCCTAATAGCTTTCCTATTCTTTTATTAATTAATTAATTCCCTTCTGTTGCCCTTGTTTTTTTTTTTTTTAATTGTTGTAGTTATTATAGTTGTCGTTGTTGTTGGCTAGGACAGAGAGAAATGGAGAGAGGAGGGGAAGACAGAGAGGGGGAGAGAAAGACAGACACCTGCAGACCTGCTTCACCTCCTGTGAAGCGACCCCCCTGCAGGTGGGGAGCTGGGGACTCGAACTGGGATCCTTGCGCGAGTCCTTGCACTTTGTGCTACATGCGCTTAACCTGCTTTGCTACCGCCTGACTCCCAGATTTCCTATTCTTTAATCCTCTGGAAGTATGGGCCAGGGTCATTATGGGATGCAGAAGGTGGAAGGTCTGGCTTCTGTAATTGCTTCCCCGCTGAACATGGGCATTAGCAGGTTGATCCATACTCTCAGCCTGTCTCTATCTTTCCCTAGTGGGGCAGGGCTCTGGGGAAGTAGGGCTCCAGGACACATTAGCAGAGTCATCTGCCCAGGAAAGTCTGGTTGGCATCATGGTAGCATCTGGAACTTGCTGGCTGAAAAAAAGAGTTAACATATAAAGCCAAACAGATTGTTGACTAATCATGAACCTCAAGGCTGGAATATTGTAGATGAAGAGTTGGGGGGGTCTCCGTTTTGAAGATAGTTAGTAGGCCTATTTTAATTATATTTCTTTTTCTTTCTTTTTTTTATTGTTGTAGTCATTGTTGTTGTTATTGAAGTCGTCGTTGTTGGATAGGACAGAGAGAAATTGAGAGATGAGGGGAAAACAGATAGGAGGAAAGACAGACACCTATAGACCTGCTTCGCTGCCTGTGAAGCGACTCTCCTGCAGGTGGGGATCCTTACGCCAGTCCTTGCACTTGGCGCCACCTGCACTTAACCCACTGCGCTACTGCCTTGCTCCCTTTAGTTATATTTCAAAGGACCCATAACTAGACTATTTTTTTTTCTGAGCCTGAAGTCTGATATGCAGGTGGACCCAAGTTTTTGTCTGCGGAGATGATGTCATGGTTGGAAAAAGGGCCAGAAAGCTGGTTCAGGGAAGAGAGTAGCTCCCAAATATGGGAAAGGGAAAGGTGTATGAATATTGTTGACTGTCATCCCACGTTTATTGCGGTTAATCAGTTCCAAACTCTAACTTGGTAAGTGAATTTCTGAGAAGTAGGATTCTTTATTTATAAATCGAATATATTCATAGAGCATAGAAAACCTGTTTACAACCTTCCAAATACGCTTTTTAACATTATTAGAGCCCTCCAGACATGAAATAACACCCCTTTTGCTCTGCTTCCTTGTTGAAAGAAGACAGTAGTCGTTGCATGAATGTTCTTTTCATCTTTATGGATGGAGCGCACGGTAGACTCATTCGAGTCATAATGGCAGGCAACCTCCACGATTTTCTTGCCATCTTTGATCACACCCAAGAGTTTCACCTTCTCCTGGATGGTGAGCATCTCCCGCGGGCGCTTAGTTTCATCAGAAGAAGTTAGTTTCATTAGAAGAAGCAGCACATTTAGGAGCCATTGTGGGGCTTAGGTAAAGGTTCTCAGAAACCGCAAACACAAGAGCAAAGATGTTTCTGCTGTGTAGGGACAGAAGCGCATCTGAGACAAGCACGCTCTGACTGGCTTGGTTTCCCCACCTCTGATTTCAAACACACGCAAGGAGCGGTCGAGCGGCTGCACCTGGCCTTGAAGGATTTGCGGGGCTGCTGGAATGGGGGAGAGAAAGACAGACACCTGCAGACCTGTTTCACCGCCTGTGAAGCGACTCCCCTGCAGGTGGGGAGCCGAGGGCTCAAACCAGGATCCTTACGCTGGTCCTTGTGTTTTGCACCACATGCTCTTAACCCGCTGTGCTACAGCCCAACCTGGCTCCATCAGCTTTTTAATGAATATATTTGAAAAACCCTCGATAGAGTGAAGTTGTGAAAGTCGAAGTGCAAGGTGGCAGGGGACAACTGTACTACTGTGATCATGTTCCTAAAACCACCATTTTATATGTACATTTATGACAGCTTTCTAGTATAAGGAAGATATGCCTTTTCTATTAATTATTACTTATTTATATCAGTATGGACTGCTGGGTCTGTATTTAATGCTGTATGTTGTAATATGCTATTATAGTAGTTTAGATTATATTTTTCTAAAGACTTGTACATCCTGAGCTAGATTACAAGGGACTCCATCAACTGGAGAAATCATATTAGTATCTTCTCTGAAGCTTCTCCATCCCTGATTCAGTTTTATCATATTAACCGTTCCTTGCAAAAACTGTTCCTTGGGGCCGGATGGTGGCGCACCTGGTTGAGTGCATATGTTACAATGCGCAAGGACCCAAGTTTGAGCCCCTGGTCCCCACCTGCAAGGGGAAAGCTTTCCTGGTGGTGAAGCAGGTCTCTCCATCTCTATCTCCCCTTCCTTCTCAATTTCTGGCTGCCTCTATCCAATAAATATGTTGTTAAAATTCGGCGGCTCTTGCTGGCTGGTCTAGCTTCGCGGTGGTGAACAGAGACGCGGAGACAACGGCTGGGCAGGGAAGCTGTATTTTTTTATTTAGGAACAACGATTTATAAACTAAACCAAACTGATCACCAAACAGAACTCTGTTGTCTCTAAATAAATAAACATAATTAAAAATTTTTAAAAACTGTTCCTTTCAAAACAGAAAACTGAGAGTTATTATTTTTGTCTCAACTATTTCATCATTTTGATGAGGCTACCTCCTCTCTTAGGGCCTATGTCAGGTGCCCCTGTCCCTTTGATTTTAATTTAGTGGTGTTCTCTCCCTCCCTCCCTCTCTGTGGCATCTTCACTGCTGCAGGTACACAGCTTCCTTCAGTGCAGTGGGGGCTGGACTTGAACATGGGTTGTGTGCTTAGCAAAGCGGGTGTACTCTCTAGGTGAGATGTCTTGCAGCATTGGGAAATTAACATAGAACTTCATGCAAAGGCAATGCTGCTGAATGGCCTCCCTTATCCAGTTTTTCTACTCTTTCTCTCTTTCTTTCTTTATTTATTTTTAAAAATTTATTTAAAAAAGGAGACATTAAAAAAAAAATAAGATAAGAGGAGTACAACTCCACACAATTCCCACCACCAGATCTCTGTATCCCATCCCCTCCCCTTGATAGCTTTCCTATTTGTTAACCCTCTGGGAGTATGGACCCAAGGTCATTGTGGGTGGAAGGTCTGGCTTCTGTAATTGCTTCTCCGCTGAACATGGGCATTGGCAGGTGGATCCATACTCCCAGCCTGTCTCTCTCTTTCCCTAGTGGGGGGGGGGGGGCTCTGGGGAAGCGGAGCTCTAGGACACATTGGTGGGGTTGTCTGTCCAGGGAAGTCTGATTGGCATCATGCTAGGATCTGGAACCTGGTGGCTGAAATATACTCTTTATTTCTTTGAGAGCTAGAAAAGAAGGAACAGAGAGGAGAGATACCATAGTACTGCTTATTATCCATGGAGTTCTTCCGGCGCCATCAGTAGAGTTCCCAGGTGGTGCTGCTGGGGCTTGAGCCCAGGGTCTCATACATAGCCAGGCAGGTGCTGTATGGTGTGAGTTATCTCCTAGATCTTTAATGGTTAATCTTACATGGTTAATCTAAAAATAGTTGTATACATTTTCCTTAAATTAAGCACACACACATAAAATATATGTGTGGGGACTTTGATTCATTCTTCAACACCATAAAAAAAAAGGCAGAAGTTATTCAGTGTTTTTTCCCCTCTCTTCCCCAAGTGTACAAGAAGTGTATACAGGGGATTCGACTTCCGGAGGCGGAGCTACGAGCAGCAGGTGGCTTTCTCTCCTCTCCTCTCCTCTCCCGGATCAACTAGGAATACCAAAGGAGACCACCTGGGACCAAAACAAGACAGGACTAGAATGACCACAGGAACCCAGTAAATCACCCGTGAGTACAAACACATGTGGCTGGTGACAGAGAGGAGAGAGGGGCCTAAGGAGAGATTAAGTGACTGCTAACAGTTCAGCAGTTTATCAGTTGAGACACCACCTCCAGTCTGCTCCACCACCTCTAGTCTGCTCCACCAACAAGGGGACAGTTTAAGGGAGGAGAGGACTCCCCAGAGACTCACCAAGTGCAACTCTGAGTCTCCACTGCTACTACCCTCAGAATCTGGAGCAGCGACAGGAAGGGACAACCAGGGGACAGAGATCTAACCAGGAAACTCAGGAGAAGACCTATATCTCGGTGGCATAGCTGAGGGGCTGTGAAAGTTTCTTTGCATAACCACTGGATTATCTCTGCCACACCCTGCTTTATCTCTTGGTCAGGAGTCAGTGATTAAGCTAAGAAGCCTATTGATATCTAGCCAACCGGATACAGCAGTATATCAAAAAGATTGTTCATCATGACCAAGTGGGGTTTATCCCAGGCATGCAAGGTTGGTTTAATATACGTAAATCAATCAATGTGATCCACCACATCAACAAAAGCAAGACCAAAAACCACATGGTCATATCAATAGATGCAGAGAAAGCCTTTGACAAAATCCAACATCCCTTTATGATCAAAACACTACAAAAAATGGGAATAGATGGAAAATTCCTGAAGATAGTGGAGTCTATATATAGCAAACCTACAGCCAACATCATACTCAATGGTGAAAAACTGGAAGCATTTCCACTCAGATCAGGTACTAGACAGGGCTGCCCACTATCACCATTACTATTCAACATAGTGTTGGAAGTTCTTGCCATAGCAATCAGGCAGGAGCAAGGAATTAAAGGCATACAGATTGGAAGAGAAGAAGTCAAACTCTCCTTATTTGCAGATGACATGATAGTATACATGGAAAAACCTAAGGAATCCAGCAAGTAGCTTTTGGAAACCATCAGGCAATACAGTAATGTGTCAGGCTATAAAATTAACATTCAAAAGTCAGTGGCATTCCTCTATGCAAACACTAAGTTAGAAGAAATTGAAATCCAGAAATCAATTCATTTTACTATAGCAACAAAAACAATAAAATATCTAGGAGTAAACCTAACCAAAGAAGTGAAAGACTTGTATACTGAAAATTATGAGTCACTACTCAAAGAAATTGAAAAAGACACAAAGAAGTGGAAAGATATTCCATGTTCATGGGTTGGAAGAATTAACATCATCAAAATGAATATAGTACCCAGAGCCATCTACAAATTTAATGCTATTCCCATCAAGATCCCAAGCACATTTTTTAGGAGAATAGAAAAAATGCTACAAATGTTTATCTGGAACCAGAAAAGACCTAGAATTGCCAAAACAATCTTGAGAAAAAAGAACAGAACCGGAGGTATCACACTCCCAGATCTCAAACTGTATTATAGGGCCATTGTCATCAAAACTGCTTTGTACTGGAACATGAATAGACACACTTGTTGTTAAAATTCAGAGCTCCAGCAGGCCAGTCTAGCGTCGTGGAGGTAGACAGAGACTCGAGGACACATGGCTGGGCAGGGAAGCTGTATTTCTTTATTCAGGAACAACGATTCATAAACTAACCCAAACTAATCACAAAACAGAACTCTCCTGCCTCCTTCCCCTGTGGCAGCGCCAAGAACTCTGGAACTCTCTCGGGGTTCCTTGGGGCGGGGACAAGCAGGCCCGTGAAACTAGCAGGACTGAACCAATTTTCTTGGCAGGGGGAGAGCTAGAACAAACCAATGTAAAGCATACAACACACACTGACCAGTGTAATAGAATTGACAGCACAGAAATGAGGCCCCACACGTATGGACATCTAATCTTTGACAAAGGGGCCCAGACTATTACATGGGGAAAGCAGAGTCTCTTCAACAAATGGTGTTGGAAACAATGGGTTGATACATGCAGAAGAATGAAACTGAATCACTGTATTTCACCAAATACAAAAGTAAATTCCAAGTGGATCAAGGACTTGGATGTTAGACCAGAAACTATCAAATACTTAGAGGAAAATATTGGCAGAACTCTTTTCCACATAAATTTTAAAGACATTTTCAATGAAACGAATCCAATTACAAAGAAGACTAAGGCAAGTATAAACCTATGGGACTACATCAAATTAAAAAGCTTCTTCACAGCAAAAGAAACCACTACCCAAACCAAGAGACCCCTCACAGAATGGGAGAAGATCTTTACATGCCATACATCAGATAAGAGTTTAATAACCAAAATATATAAAAAGCTTGCCAGACTCAACAACAAGACAACAAAAAACCCCATCCAAAAATGGGGGGAGGACTTGGACAGACTATTCACCACAGAAGAGATCCAAAAGGCCAAGAAACTCATGAAAAAATGCTCCAAGTCTCTGATTGTCAGAGAAATGCAAAACAAGACAACAATGAGATATCACTTCACTCCTGTAAGAGTGTTATACATCAGAAAAGGTAACAGCAGCAAATGCTAGAGAGGGTGTGAGGTCAAAGGAACCCTCCTGCACTGCTGGTGGGAATGTCAATTGGTCCAACCTCTGTGGAGAACAGTCTGGAGAACTCTCAGAAGGCTAGAAATGGACCTACCCTATGACCCTGCAATTCCTCTCCTGGGGATATATCCTAAGGAACTCAACACATCCATCCAAAGAGATCTGTGTACACATATGTTCTTAGCAGCACAATTTGTAATAGCCAAAACCTGGAAGCAACCCAGGTGTCCAACAACAGATGAGTGGCTGAGCAAGTTGTGGTCTATATACACAATGGAATACTACTCAGTTGTAAAAAATGGTGACTTCACTGTTTTCAGCCGATCTTGGATGGACCTTGAAAAAATCATGTTGAGTGAAATAAGTCAGAAACAGAAGGATGACTATGGGATGATCTCACTCTCAGGCAGAAGTTGAAAAACAAGATCAGAAAAGAAAACACAAGTAGAACCTGAAATGGAATTGGCATATTGCTCCCAAGTAAAAGACTCTGGGGTGGGTGGGTGGGGAGAATACAGGTCCATGAAGGATGATAAATGACATAGTGGGGGTTGTATTGTTAAATGGGAAACCGGGGAATGTTATGCATGTACAAACTATTGTATTTACTGTTGAATGTAAAACATTAATTCCCCAATAAAGAAATAAATTAAAAAAAATAGAATGAAAAATATCTGAAAATATAAAAAAAAAAAAAAGAAGTGTATACAAACATGTATATTACTAATCTCTCCTTACTTTTTCTCTTGTGGTTGGTTTGATACTCGCTTAGAAGGGTAAGAACGCTTTCTTTTGTTTGGTAAATTAGCTAATAGAATTATCAAAAGCCTAAAGGATACATTTCACCCAAGATTACTCCAAGGAATGAGAGCTAGGACTAATTAAGTCAGCAAGCAAGGTCAATAAAGGTTTTGGTTTTTATCAATCAGTCTCTTGATCTCTTCACATAAACCTAATAGGAGCCAACTGATAAAAGATGTTTTGTTTCCCTCTCTCAATCTGACTGATTAAAGAAAAGCTTTGGGGCTGGGGAGATAGCATAATGGTCATGCAAAGACTCATGCCTGAGGTTCCAGGGTCTTAAGTTCAGTTCCCAGCCCCACCAAAAGCCAGAGCGAAGCAGTGCTCTGGTGCCTCTCTCCCTGTCTCTTCTCTCTCTCTGTATCTGTCATTAGAATAAAATAAGTAGGGGACCAGGTGGTAGCACATGGTGCAGACTTGAGTCCCCGCCTCCCTACCTGCAGAGGGATCACATCCCAAGTGGTGAAGCTGGTCTGCAAGTGTCTGTCCTTTTCTCCTCCTCTTTGTCCTCCTCTCCTCTCTTGATTTCACTCTGTCCTATCCAACAACAGCAACAACAAGGGCAACAAAATGTGAAAAATGGCCTCCAAGATCAGTGGATTCGTAGTGCAGGCACCAAGCCCCAGCAATAACCCTGACGGCAAAAATAAATAAATAAGTAAAACATTTTTTAAAAAGCTTTGGATAGAATAGTTGCTGTTGTGACTTTTTTGTTTTTGAATACTGGCTTAAAGGTAATTAAAGGTAATTGTTTTTCTTCTTTTTCTGCCTATCTGTTAAAACATTGATTTTTTTTTTTTAAACCTTGTTGCATGGTCTTGGTTGAGTAGTGCAGAAGATTTCTATCTTTACCATTTTTGGAAAAGTAAGATTTTGATACTGGGAAGCTAGCTTTTTGAGCAATTCATCTGGGTTAAGGTCTAGGTTTCTTAATTTTGTTTGATCTTTTTAAGTTTATTCTTCCTAGAATCTTTTTACTCTCAGTAGAAAGATTATTGTTTTTTTTTTTTTACTCTCAGTAGAAAAATGATTATATTTTTTACTCTCAGTAGAAAGATTATTACTCTCAGTAGAAAATAATATCTTTCCGTCTTTTGATCTCTGTTGAGATATTGTTTTCAAGATTTTCTTTTCTTGAATCTTTTTATTTTGGATAAAGACAGAGAGAAGTTGAGAGCGACAGAGGAGATAGAGAGACACCTGAGGGGCCAGGCGATAACACACCGTGTTAAGTGCACATAGTGTGATACTGAAGGATTATGGTTCGAGCCTCCATCCCCCTGTATGCAGGGGGTCACTTCACAGGCAGTGAAGCAGGTGTCTCTCAGTTTCTTTCCCTTTCTGCCTTTCCCTCCCCCCTCAGTTTCTCTCTGTCCCATCCAATAAAAAGTGAAAAATGGCCTCCAGCAGCAGTGGAGTCACAGTGTAGGCACAGCGATAACTCTGGAGGCCAAAAAAAAAGAGCTATTCTTTGAAGTACAAATTTTAAAAGTAACTTCTTGAAGCATAAAGGGACATTAATTTAATTTGAAAACTAAATCAGAGAAAATTTCTTATGTTTTTATAGATAAATATTAGTAGTTCACAGATTATTTGTTTACAAGCAGTACATGTGCTACATATTTATTGGAAACTAAGATCTCTATACTTAGGGGTGGAGAACCTTTATTCTGCCAAAGGCATTTTGGATATTTATAACATCTTTCTCGGGCCTTACATAACCATCAACTTAGAAATTAGCACTTAATGTAGCTATGAGAAAGGCTCCCAGGAACTGGGGAGATAGCACAGTGATTACACAATAGATTTTCTTGCCTGAGAGCCCAGAGAAAAGCTCTTGGAGCCGGGTGGTGGTGCGGCGGGTTAAGCGCACATGGTACAAAGTGCAAAGACCTGAGCAAGGATCCTGGTTCGAGCCCCCGGCTCCCCAACTGTAGGGGAGTCGCTTCACAAGTGGTGAAACAGTTCTGCAGGTGTCTATCCTTCTCTCCCCTTCTCTGTCTTCCCTTCCTCTCTCCATTTCTCTGTCCTAGCCATTAAAAAATGGCCAACAGGAGCTGTGGATTAGTAGTGCCAGCACCAAGCCCCAGCAATAATCTTGGAGGTAAATAAATAAATAAATAAATAAATAAAATGAAAGCTCTTACAGAGCCAAACCAAATGACTTCCAGCTTCAGGGCCAGACAGTCCCCACCCCTTCTTCTTCTTCTAGTGTTTGCCCTTCTTCCGTAGCCAGTTAATGGCTTTGAAAGTGACTGGGATCCATGTGGATTCAGTAGGCTAGGAAGGATCCTCAGTTTCCCCAATGAATGGGTACTCCTGGGATGCACCACGGGAAGGTCTATCCAATGCACCCCACCCCTGATGTATTATGTGTGTCTTTTTAAAGTCACACCATCAAGGAAATGTTGAGTTTTGTGACTCCCCAACCCCCTTCCCTGTTGGTATGTTTCATATTGGTTAGTGCTCCCCTTCCCCGACCTCTGAGAGAATTGGTTTGGCCCTTGCTAGTTTTGCGCCCCACTTTCTCCCCGCCCCCTATGCTAAGGACGTCCAGAGTCCCAGCAGCAGCCGGGGAGGGAGAATGATAGGGAAGCACATGGTGTGGTGATTTGCCCGTTCGTGAATAAAGATTAAACTGCAGCTTCTCAGTCCAGCCGTGTGTCCTCGAGTCTCTGTCTCTGTCTACCGCCGCGACGCTAGCCCGGCCAGGACACTTCCCAGGACAAAGCGTAGAAGCAGAGAAAATCCTATGGAGAACAGCTCCCCTGGAAGTAGACAATCTTAAGGAGGCAGGCGGCACATCCATGTGCTAGGAACATCTGCTAACGGCAGAGATGTCAGAGAGGACATAGGGAAGGGAGGTGGCCCAGGCCAGACCTGTAGGCTTTGCCTTTTACAGGGACTATTTTCAGAATCCTTCCAGATTTAAATGGAATACACAGAAGGATTAAGACTCCAGACTGGGAGGTGTCATTTACATAGAACACTATCTGAAGGAGTCTTCTGGGGCCTGGCTGGTTCTCCCCTCCCAGTGGCAGTCGTTGCTAATCAGTCTGCAGGCCACCAGCCTCTAGAGTCCTCCACAGGGGCGCCCAGACAAGCTCTTCAGCATCCCCAGAGCTGCCCTAAGAGATGCCCTAAGAGTAGTTGTCATCGCCTTCCTTGCTCCTTCACAGAGGCAAGGAGACCCTCCTGGTGAAGCAGTCTCTAACAGTTAAACGCAAATATTTGCAGCGGGTTTTCAGGATGTCTGTAAATTCCAGGCTTAAACACCCCCCCCCCCACACACACACACACACACTCTGGCGTTTGTGGGGCCCTGGGAGCTTTAACCCTTTTACAACCTCTGCCCATCTCTTAGTCCTTGTAGACCTAACTGTGAATCACTAGCCAACCTTTCTCTTTGTGACACCATAAAAAAGAAATTCTGCTGAGACTCAGAACTTATAGCGTGAGCCGATGCTGTGAAACAAGTTTTTTATTTTCTTAAAAGAATTTATTTATTTATTCATGAGAAAGACAGGAGGAGAGAAAGAACCAACCATCACTCTGGTACATGTGCTGCCACGGATCGAACTCAGGAGCTCATGGTTGAGAATCCTTTATCAATGCTTTATCCACTGTGCCACCTCCTGGACCTTTTTTTTTTTTTTTTTTTTTTTTTACACCAGAGCACTGCTTATCTCTGGCTTGTGGTAGTGCAGGGGATTGAACCTGGGACTTTGGGAGCCTCAGGTAGGAGAGTCTCTTTGCATAACCATTGTGCTATCTACCTCAGCCCACCTGAGCTGATTCTGGGTCAGCGCCAGTAAACAGTTTCCCTGAACCCTCGGTGTCACAGCTTTTGTTCGCCAATTCCCTGTTTACACTGGTGCTGGCCACACAGATCTGGTGACACAGAGTTGGGGAGCAGACCTGATCAATCCTTTATTGGAAAGGGGATGCAGTCTGTCATTCTGCAAATCTGAGATCCCAGAAAGACCATAAGTTCAAGATCCAGCTGGTTGGCTGTGATTTCATAGCTACCCCAGAAGCAGCCCCGGGTATGACAGCTGTGCCAGCGCCAGTGGAACTGGATGATTCGGGTAGCGTCAAGCAAACGTCGATACCCCTGGCGGATATGCCACATGCGGACCCAGGACTGTAACTTGACCACTGCCCATAACTGCCACGCATGGGTCTGTACCACTGCCAACTGCTGCCTCTTCAGCAGATTGACTTGCATCTGCCTCCACCAGTTCTGAATGATCCACGCCCTGAGGGACGCGTGCAGCAGCGTCCTGCGCACTAGAGTACCCCGCCACCAGGCCTGGATCTTGATGGCTTTTGCTTTCTGCACATCATCAAGAGGTGGTGTTTTTTTTGGCTACAAGAAAAAAAAAAAAGAAGTAATATTCATGAAATGCTCCCCATCACACTCAGCCTTGGACTTTCTCAGGAGGAGGTCCTGTCCTTTGTCAGTCATGGCCTCTTTCTCACAGGGCTACAGAGCAGGGCACTGGCAGGAACCAGAAGACCAGAGAGCAGGGGGTCGGGCAGGAGCGCAGTGGGTTAAGTGCACATGGTGCGAAATGCAAGGACCTACGTATGCAAGGACCAGAGTCTGGATCAGACAACAGTTCATCTGTCTATGCAGATTTTCACAGGACGGCCTCATATGACTGTTCTTTTTCTTTGTATCATTTTATTAGGAAAATAATTTTACAAAACTGCTGTTCTCACATGAGTTCTTTATTCCCCTGTGACGTGTCTACACGACACTCCCACCACCAACTTAAGTCCTCCTCCACCTTTGCGCACTTGGTTCCCAAGGCTCTCTCTCTTCCCTCCTGCCTTCCTCCAGTCCCAACCAGCACCCCCCCCCCCAGTCCTTGCTGTGCTGTAACAGTCCGCACCCATCTGAATTTCTCGCTGTGCTTTCCATTTCTTTCCTTGTTTCTTAGATCCACCTTTAGGTAAGAACGTCTGCTGTTCTTTCTTGTTCTGGTTTATCTCACTGGTTTATCATCCCCTCAAGTTCCTTTAAGATGTGGCAAAGAAGATAGCATATTTTTTTTTTTTACATCTGAGTAGGATTCCATTTTGTATATATAACAGTTTTTTTTTAATTGGGGGATTAATGGTTTACAGTCAACACTAAAATACAGTAGTTTGTCCATGTGGAACATTTCTCAGTTTTCCACATAGCAATTCAACCCACTCCAGGTCCTCCTCCACCATCATGTTCCAGGACCTGAGCCCTCCCCCACCCCAGAGTCCTTTACTTTGGGGCAATACACCAACTCCAGCCCACGTTCTGCTTTGTGTTTTCTTATTTTTTCTTTTTATTTATTAACCTCTTTATTATTATTAGGGATTTAATAGTGATTGGCAAGATTGTGGGATAAGAAGGGTACCATTGGATACAGTTCCCACGCCAGAATGCCATTTGCCATATCCCTTCCCCTCCACTGGAAGGTTCCCTATTCTTTATCCCTCTGGAAGTATGGACCAAAGATCTCTATGGGGAGCCAAAGATGGGAGGTCTGGCTTCTGTAATTGCTTCTCTGAACACAGCTTTCTTTCTTTTTTTTTAATTTTTATATTTTGTTTTTGAGAGAGAGAAACACAGAAACACCAGAGCACTGTTCAGCTCTGGCTTATGGTGGTGCAGGGGATTGAACCTGGGACTTCATAGCCTTAGGCATGAGAATCTCTTTGCATAACCATTCTGCTGTCTACCCCCCACCGCCAAACATAGTTTTCTTAACCACTCATCTGTTGTTAGATATCTGGGTTGCTTCCAGGTTTGGGTTATTACAAGCAGTGCTGCTATGGACCTAAGTGTACACAGTTTTCTTCAGACAGGTGTTTTATTTTCTTTGGATAAGTAAGTATAAAACACTTAGGTTTGATGTCTATGCAGTCTTTATCACAGCCATGCAACTGATGCATGATTTTCTGACCTGTGGCCTAAAAAGTAAAAGGCTAGCGACTGTGTTTCTATGGTCAGCTGAGTGATGACAAAGGCTAAGACAATGCTATGCAGAGTGTGATGTTTGTTACCACAGAGATAAGTACAGAGATTATTGCGAGTAAGCATGTAGATACTTTTAGAGTAAATTGAAGTAGTGATTTGGGGCTGGGGAAACAGCATAATAGCTATGTCAAAAGGAATAGTGATTTTATGTATGTCCTATGTAGTAATAAAAACAGCCTTATGGGGGCTAGGCAGTAGCACACCGGGTGAAGTGTACATGGCGTGAAGTCCAAGGACCAATGCAAGGATCCTGGTTCGAGACTCTGGCTCCCCACCTGCAGGGGGGTTGCTTCACAAACAGTGAAGCAGGTCTGCAGGTTTCTATCTTTCTCTCCCCCTCTCTGTCTTCCCCTCCTTTCTGGATTTCTCTCTATCCTATGCAACAACAGCAGCAATAACAACAATACAATAATGACAAGAACAAAATGGAATAAATGGCCACCAGGAGCAGTGGATTTGTAGTGCAGGCACAGAGCCCCAGCATTAACCCTTACAAAAAAAAAAAAAAAACCCTTGTATTCTGTATGCTAAATTCATTATCTTTTTATCATAATTCAGTTTTATTTCACAAAACAATTGGTCCATGGTGGATTTAAAAAAATGGCTCCTCATGAACAGCTCAAGAAGAAATTCTCATGCTGGATTCATTCAGAATGGTGTCTCACACAGATAGGGTCGGTATTAGTGGGATTCCTTTTATTGTTCAGCACCCTGTGGAGACTGGTCCTGAGGAGGGAGATCAGAAGTAGAATCACCATTCCTTTAAGGCTGCTTTAGCATCCAAGATAGCATGGGGTTTTCACTAATACCAACCTCCTTGAGCTTTTTCTGGATTGTGCTACTCCCAGGAGAGTTAGCAAAGTGCCTGATTCTGAGCAAGTGTTTGCCAAACAGGAAGCCAGTGTGTGCAAGTCCTAACTCGCCCCAGCAGGCTAACAGAGCTGGGCTTCAGAGGCTACTTCCCATAGGAGAAGCTACCTGGAGTCTTCAGAAATAAAAGCCTCATCTTTCCCAATTGCAGCATCAGGGATGGTGATGAAGGTTGTGGGAGGAGACACCTGTGTCTGCATGTGTAAGGACAGCCTAAGACTTTGGGTAGAGTCGGTGACAGGAAGCCACTGTCAGTCCAGAGCAGAGGCCGTCAGCCCTGAGGGGTGGTCTGGGGGAAGAGAAGCCTGTCTCTACGCAAGTCGAAGAGGCAGTACAGGAGGTGAGTTCCTGACACCCTGTGGTATGGGAGTCACAGAGACACACAAGCCTGGTCAGACATTTATTATGGTAACGGAGCCAGTTCTCCACCCTATAGCAACTTTAGACTGATAGAATTTCAATATGGAACTCCAGCTGCTTGGAAGTGCCATCACACTGCGCGTGTAACATCTCACTGGCCTGGAAAGTGGAGCAGCTCTTCGGGGCCCGGAGTATACAGACAGCATTGCACATTTGATAGTAACGTTGATGGCACTGCCACATGCGGACCCACGACTGGAGCTTGACTATTGCCTGCTCCTGGATTACATAGATATTCAACAGCTTCTGCTTCTGTTTCTGTCTCCGCTTCCACGAACTCGTCCTCCACCAACACTGAATCATCCAAGCCCTGAGAGCAGCCACCAGCAGGGTCCTTCGCACCAAGGTGCCACGCCACCAGGCCTGGATCTTCCCAGCTGCCTTGTTTCTTTTAGCTTGGTTATCTGGAGGGATCTACTAGCCAAGCAAAGCAGAGGATTCCCAATGAATCTGTTACCGAGTGACAGCTGTGGTGTCTGCCACAAGAGTGCTGTGATCCTCTGCCTAAATCTTTCCCACTGGTGAGCCCAAGGACCCAGGAGACCTAGGTGGGATTCTGTCTCACTTCTTTCTCTCTTTTTACCTCCTGCAGTGTTGGTGAATGAGTCCAGTGCCTTACACATGCAGGATATTACTGAACTTCCTCCTGGTCCAATTTCTAGTCTATATTACATATTTTTTTATGTTGGACAGAGGCAGAGAGAAATCCAGAGGGGAGGGGATAGAGAGGAGGAGAGAGAGAGAGATTGAGATGCTGGCAGCACTGCTTCACTGCTCATGAAGCTTTCTCCTTGCAGGTGGGGGCCACAGGCTGGAACCGGGGTCCTTGTGCATTGTAACATGTGCACCCTACCAGGTGTGCCACTGCCTGGCCCTTTCTATACTTTGTTCTTTTAGAGGAAGAGCATGGGAGAAACACGACTCCGATATCCATGGAATCCCCTTGGTGCTGCTCTGGTGGTACTGGAGACTAAGCCCACAACCTCACACATGGGAAGGGGTGTGCTGATCTGCTCACTCTCTGAGTCACAGTGCTGTCTAGAAGGTGGCCATGTACTTGCCCTGGGGTCTTCACAAGTTCATGGAACCACTGGAAACACACTTTCTGATCCAGAAAACCCATTATGGGTGTGAGAAAACAAAGTGTTTGTATGGGACTGGGACTTGCGTTTTTGGTCTGCATCTCCGCTGAATTCCAGTTGTGAGGCAGCCTTCTGGTGCTTCACACCAAGTCGTCCTGTGCCGCCCCCCACCCCCACCCCTGGGATCTTCCTCCTGGAGAAGCCTCACTTCCTTGGACTCCTGCTAATACCTCTTGGTCATCCCCACGTATCTTTGAACCTCAGGTTCCCCATCTCCATCTCCTGGTTCCCAGGGTGCTATGCTCCACCTTCTATGTCACCCTGTCCATGTGGTGGTCCCTCTGCTTGTCTGTAGCCTCTACTTACATGTCACACAGCTCACCCACAAGGAGGAATCTGTGAGGGCGGGGGAGGAGTGCTGAGCTCTATCTGATGGGACCAGAAATGGATCTTCCTCTTCCAGAGACTCTGCGCTGATGGGGTCAGCAGTGTGGTTCTGTCTCGCTTCTAGAGTCCACATACCTTTATCGGCTTCACTGGCTCTTCAGGTATCTTCACCGGCTCTTTCACCGTCACCGTTTCCTCTTTTTCAGGTTTTTTCTTCTGCAGTCAGAACACAGGGAGAAAGCATAGATGAGGGCCAGCCTCTGCACACTGTCCCCACAGCCCTGGCTCCCCATTCCTTCTCTGGGACTATTAATGTCATCTGCGACTTCCCTTGGCCATGAAGTCACTCCTAGACTTGGGGAAGGGCTGTTCGATTAAGCCTTACACAGCATTTATTGCCCATGGTCTGAGGGCCCTATCGTAGTTGTTCACACCCCCTTAGATTGCTGCTCCATGGTCTTGACAGGATCGGGAAGGGAGGTGGGGAGGAGAGGGCAGTGATGTCATAAGAGCAGCTGTTACCCGGTTGTGACCAGGCTGTCTTCCTCAGGCTCTAGACTCAAGGTCGTTGGCTAGAGGACACTCTGTATTTACCTCTTGCAAGATGGGCCAGAATGCTTGTAGAACCACAGCGCCTGTGAATGAGTCCTGTTCCAAAGACAATCTCTTGGTCTGGTCCAGCTACAAGATTGTCTTGCCATCAGTGACTGAGGAAAGGAACTCATACAGTGCAGGGGAAGTCCATCCTAGCACCTAGCACCTAGCACTTAGCTGGCTGAGACTCCTCTTCCCCCAGCATATCCTAACCTACTTGATTTCTCTCCACAACCGATGTTGTCATTTACGTGCTAAGTAGCTGTTCTAAATGCCAGGACCTGACCTATTCTCTTCACCACTGATCCCCAGCCCTCCATCACTGGGGGTCATAGAGGGGGTGCCCTGTAAACGAGTGCTGGGTGGATAGATTTGGTCTGAGTTAGTTAAGTGAGTCCTGCAGAGTCTCAGCTGGCTGTGTGACATCACCAGCTTGAGTTATTTCAAAGCTGCTAGAGAACATAGGCTGTAACACTGGCATTTAGAACCAGAAAAACAACTTATTGAAGTGGACTTTGGCTGAAAGAAAGAGAGAAAGAAAGAAAGAAAGGAAGGAAGGAAGGAAGGAAGGAAGGAAGGAAGGAAGGAAGGAAGGAAGGAAAAGGGGGCCAGGCAGTGGCATGCCCAGTCAAGTGCACACAGTACGAAGTGCAAGGACCCACACAAGGATTTGGGTTGAAGCCTCTGCTCCCACCTGCAGGGCTAACGCTTCACAAGTGTTGAAGCAGGTCTGGAGATGCCTGTCTTTCTCTCTCCCTATTTCTTCCCCCTTCTCCATTTCTCTGTCCTATCCAATAAAAATGGAAAAAGTGACCAACAGGAACCGTGGATCCATAGTGCTGGCAACGAGCCCCAGCGACAACCCTGGAGGCAAAAAAGAAAGAAAGAAAGAAAGAAAGAAAGAAAGAAAGAAAGAAAGAAAGAAAGAGAAAGAGGAAGAAAAGGAAAAAGTAGGCTGAGCCTGTTGAGTTCACATATTGCTATGCACAAGGACTCAAGTTCACTCCTCCACCTCCAGCTTCAGGGCAGAAATTTCATGAGTGGTAAAACAGTTCTGCAGGTCTCTCTCTCCCTCTCCCTCTCCCTCTCCCTCTCCCTCTCCCTCTCCCTCTCCCTCTCCCTCTCCCTCTCCCTCCCTCTCCCTCTCCCTCTCCCTCCCTCTCTCTCCCTCTCTCTCCCTCTCCCTCTCCCTCTTTATCTTAACTTCCCCTCTCAATTTCTCTCTATCCTATCAAGTAAAAAAAAAATCAGTATTTTTAAAAAATCAAAATGGTGGTAACACTCTAGACCTGTCCTGCTTGTCAACAGATAATCATCCACCCACAAAGTTAGTCTGTGATCATATCAAAAGATGCCCTGGATACAATGCTTCAAAGTAGCAAATGAAGATGTCCCCGTGGGCCAGTGGGACAAAGTCCAAACATTATTGAGTACCTATTTTTTCTCAAGAAACCACCTTAGCAATTTATAAAGGAAACTGAACTGTGGGAGCATTTCAGAAAGAAAGGCTTCATTTATAGCAGCTAGCAGAGAATGCCTGTGTTGCTACGAACCTTCCGAAACACTGCCAACAGTTCGGTGCACGAACACTGAGGTAACTGCTCCGATGAACATTAGCACTAGTCTTGGCCTTCCTTTCTCTCTTTACTTTCTAAACTTGCCAAGGTACTTTACTTTCAAATGTCTATACTTTGTCTTTTAAAAAATATTATTATTTAGCGTTAGATAACGAAATATTTCAGGGCTATCATTTCACACTCACAGGTGTGCGTGACTCCCCACACCCAACACCCAAATTCTTATGCTCCCCACTCCCCCCACCAGAGTTTTCACAATGTCTGAGACTGTTCACTTTTTGGTGTTTGCTTCTCTTATTTATACCTCTAGCCCCACCCATTTTGTGTTGAATGATACTGTCTCATCTTTTGTCATTGCAACTTCTGTATCCAATCATCTGCTATTAAGCATTTAGGCTGACTCCATTTTTTTGACTGTTGTAAATAGTGCCACTATGAACACATATATACACACCATTCCCAGAGTTCTGTGTCCCCTTTCCTTCCACTGGAAACTTCCAAGGTCACAGATATGGGTTGACTATTATTCTGTAAATATATATATATATATATATATATATATATATATCCTACAACTATAACTCTATATATGTATATATATATTATTCTGTAAATATATATATATATCCTACAACTATAACTCTATATATGTGTATATATATATTATTCTGTAAATATATATATATCCTACAACTATAACTCTATATATGTATATATATATTATTCTGTAAATATATATATATCCTACAACTATAACTCTACATATGTATATATATTATTCTGTAAATATATATATATATCCTACAACTATAACTCTATATATGTATATATATATTATTCTGTAAATATATATATATCCTACAACTATAACTCTATATATGTATATATATATTATTCTGTAAATATATATATATCCTACAACTATAACTCTATATATGTATATATATATTATTCTGTAAATATATATATATCCTACAACTATAACTCTATATATGTATATATATATTATTCTGTAAATATATATATATCCTACAACTATAACTCTATATATGTATATATATATATATTTGCACATTTATTCCATGGTCTTGCCTTTTCTCCCTAAGTCATACCTCCACCTATTGATACTTACAAATGTCCATTTTTTCCTCTTCTCTTTCTAGGTCTTGATGGAATTGGAGTTCAGAGCCCTCTGGTGATCTTCCCCTAACATTTCTTCTCCTCTGGAAGTATGGACCAAAATTCTTTTGGGGGGCAGAAGATGGTAGTTCCGGCTTCTGTAATTGCTTCTCCATTGGGCATGGGCATTGGCAGGTGGATCCACACCCCCAGCCTGTTTCTGTCCTGCCCTAGTAGAGAAGTGCTCTGGAGAGGTGAGGCGTTCCGGGACACACTGGTGAGGTTGTCTGGCCAGGGGAGCCAGGGTGGAATCATGATAGCAACTTGGTGGCTGAAAGATGACAAGATAGAAAGCAGGAAAAAATGTTTAATAAGCAGGAACCAAAAAGTAGAAATAGAGCAGATGGGTGGATAGAAGCTAGGAAGTATGTTTTAGGTATATTCCAAAGGGCCCATGACTTTAGTAATTTTTGCTTGAGCTTGGTAACTAACATGCGGATGAACTAAAAATATTGTCCGGGAAGATGGTGTCAGAGTTAAGAATAGGGATAAAGAGCAGGACCAGGTCAGCTCCCAAACACCAAGAAAGTATATATATATGTACAATTCACTGTTTACTCCATCGGTCTGACCCACGGCCCACATATATTCCTATTTAGCACAGGAGGCTGTGTAACCTCTGAGTCCCTGTCAATCTGGGCTCACAGTCCATGGTCACAGCTGGGAACATTCTAAGCTACACTCATTTCAGGACCAGTGTTCCTAGTGTTCAGAGTGGGTTGACCCAGCCTCCCTTGGAGGAGGCCAACAATTAAAAGAAACTCGCTGATGATATCACCCCTAGAGGGAGCTCTTCATCAGCCAAAATAAGAAGCCATGGAAAGGGCTTTTGGGAAACAGATGTTTTGAGGTGTTTCTTTATGTGGCGTTCTTGTCAAAAGGAATGTGGTTTGCTCAAAGAATCTGAGAGCTGAAAACTTTGGAAATATGATTTCTTCACATACTTACCTCACCCCCCAGCCCCCACAATTGCACTTGTTTTGGACTCATTTGTTAAAAATCTATTGTAGAGCAGCTGACTGTCATTAGGGAATGTGGAAAAACCCAACACATTGTCATTTGAAATGTTGCATAATAGGTGGATGCAGTTGGAAACTGAATGTCTTAAATCAGAGAGCAAATCAGGGGGCGACATTAGTAATGGTGGCTGACCTCCCTTCAAGTCACAGACTTTTGTAAGGGTCTCTTGGTTTCAATAGGAAAGGAACTGGGACTAAACTGGCCTGAAGTATAAGCTTCAGACCAGCAGAAGAAACTAAATTTATAGAGTTAGAGCATCAAGAAAAAAAAGATTTGAGCATATGCAAAAATGTTTAAGTCATTCATAAAAGAATTAAAAATAGATTGGTGATGACAGTTTCTTTATGTAAGGATGGAAAAAAAAAGACAGCATCATATGTTCTTGGTCAGAATGTAAATTGCAAAGCTTCTTTGGCTAGAATTTTGACACTACCCATCAAAAGTAAAGATATACAAACCCTTCAGCTTGCACTTGCACTGTGAGGATTTTTCCTTCATAAACACTCCTCAAAGTTACTAGCCAGTCAGCATCACCATCATAATAGGTCATCAAAAGGAACGTTTCAAGTTGCCTGATTGTGAAACTAGATGCAATTAGCAAACCAAATGCAAGAAATTTCAAATAATATTTGTGAGAATATCAGTAATTTCACAAGTGCAAGTACAATAGTAAATTTTTCCCAACTATAAACATAAACTGTTTCCTGTTTACTTAGGCACAAACCAAATCTGGGGGGTCAGCGGTAGCGTTGCAGGTTAACCACACATGGCACAAAGCGCAAGGACTGGAGTAAGGAGCCGGGCTGGAGCCCCCGGCTCCCCACCTGCAGGGAAGTTGCTTCACAGGCAGTGAAGCGGGTCTGCAGGTGTCTGTCTTTCTCTCCCCCTCTGTCTTCCCCTCCTCTTTCCATTTCTCTTTGTCCTATCCAATGACAATGACATCAATAACAATAAGAACAATAACCACAATGATAAAACAACAAGGACAACAAAAGGGAAAATAAAAATATAAAATATATATATATAAAAAAACACCAACTCTGAGGTCCCAAGTGAACTTCTCTCTCTCTCCCCATCCTCTTTACCCTCTTTCCCCCTCCCTCTTTAAAATTAAGTGAGTAAAATATTTATTTTTTAAAAGTACTAGGGGCTGGGCAGTGGTGCACTCAGTTGATTGGTTGAGCACACCCATTTATTGTGCACAGGACTTGGGTTCAAGCCCCTACTCCCCACCTGCAGAGGGGAAGCTTCACGAAGTGAAGCAAGTCTGCAGGTGTCTCTCTTCCTCTATTCCTGTCTCCCCCCACCTCAATTTTTCTCTGTCCTATAAATAAAAAATAGAATGGGTGGACAGAAAAATGGCTTTTGGAAGCAGGTGTCGAGCCCCAGTGATAACCCTGCTGGAAAAAAAAAAGTACTGAGACAATATTTAGTGACTGACAAAATTGTCAAGTAACCTAGGAAATTAGAAACAAGCAGAACCACCATAAGGAGCTAGGCCCACCCCCCCAGTGATCCCCAATAGCCCCCACTCTCATATCTCCCTATTGACTCCTTGGATCTCCTGAAATAGACCAGGATTTATGAATATGTCACTGTGTGTCTCCCCTTGCTTTGCGCTTTTTTTTTTAAAAAAATTTTATTTATTCCCTTTTGCTGCCCTTGTTTTTATTGTTATTATTGTTGTTATTGATGTTGTTGTTGGATAGGACAGAGAGAAATGGAGAGAGGAAGGAAAGACAGAGAGGGAGAGAAAAGATAGACACCTGCAGACCTGCTTCACTCTTGTGAAGCGACTCCCCTGCAGGTGAGGAGTCGGGGGCTCGAACCAGGGTCCTTGAGCTGGTCCTTGTGCTTTGTGCCCCCTGCACTTAATCCGCTGTGCTACCACCCCACTCCCGCTTTGCTTCTTAAAGCTACTGATGAGTGAGGTCATCTGGAGTTTGTCCTTCTGACTTGTTCCACTTAGAATGATTCCATCCCTGTCGCAGAAAGAGAGAACATCTTATTTCTCAGCATTGAGTAGCATATTCTGCAAAGACGGAAAGTCCCTCATCCACTCATCTGTCCTTGGGCACTGGCTTGCTTCCGAATCTTGGCTATTGCATTTAGCACTGCAGTAAGCAGAGGTGTGCATATAACTCATTGCCTAAGTCTTTTTTGTGGTCTTTCAATCAATACTTGAGAGGAATTGCTGAATCGCATGGTGTCAGGGTTGCGTTGTGGGAGAGAGAGACACAAGGAACTCATGGTGGAGCGGAACACAAATCTTTATTCATGCAGGTACCCCCAGAGTCGGGTGTGAGCACAGCAGATTTAGGCCACGTGGAGCTAGCAATTAAATGTCCGCCTCCCGCTATGCACACCAGCCCTTCTCCAGGTCTTCTCCAGGTTGGGACGCAGAAGAGGAAAAAAAGGGAGCAAACCAGGAACAGCAGTGGGTTTTATAGGGTAAAAAACGGAAGTGGCAAGTCAGGATGGAATTGGCTAGGGAAGAGGGTGGAGAAAAGAAAAAGGCATTCTGGGAACTTCTTTAGTTCTTTAGTTTAGCTGGCGGGAATTAGCAATACCCTGAGGGGATAAAGTGGTGGGAGATATGTAAATACTTGTATGGAAATATAATGGTTTGTGGGCCCTGCCAATGTTCAGCCACATCTGTACAATATCTCAACAGCATAGTAGATCCCTTTTTAATGTTTCTAATAATCTCTGGGTGGTCTTCCACAAGAATGGTATCAGCTTACATTCTTCAAGGATGTTTTGGCCTCTACATAGTCCCTGACTCATGTTCCCTGATGCCTTACAGGTCTGAGGTGGTATCTCATTTTTGTCTTTATTTTGCATTTTTTTTGATAGTCACTGACACTTTTATGCTCTGTTTTGTTGTGAAAAAGTCCTTGAAAATAGCAAAATTTAAAAAAGCATTTAGCATATCAAAATAGGAAGACACATAAGTGGAAAATGTTAGTTAAAATAAACTTCCTAAAAACATCTTTGTTGGTGGAAAAGCATGTGTTAAACTCACAGGGAAAAGTAGTTCCACTCGGGAGTCGGGCAGTAGTGCAGTGGGTTAAGCGCATATGGCACAAAGCTCAAGGACCTGCGTAAGGATCCTGGTTCAAGCTCCTGGCTCCCCACCTGCAGGGGAGTCGCTTCACAGGCGGTGAAGCAGGTCTGCAGGTGTCTGTCTTTCTCTCCCCCTCTCTGTCTTCCCCTCCTCTCTCTATTTCTCTCTGTCCTATCCAACAACGAGGACATCAATAACTACAACAATAATAACTACAACAACAATAAAAAAACAAGGGCAACAAAAGGGAAAATAATATATATATATATATATATATAAAGAAAAGTAGTCCAACTCCTTCCAGGTGCCTCTCAACACTATAGTGAATTTCTTTCTCTCTTTCTTCTTCTCCACTTCCCCTCCCCCCTCCCCTCTCCTTTCCCTCCCCCTCCCCTTCCTTTCCCCTCCCCTATCCCCTCCTCTTCCCCTCTCCCTCCTCTTCCCCTCCCCCTCCCTTTCCCATCCCTTCCCCTTCTTATCTCCCTCTGTCCTTCCCCTCCTTTTTTTTTAAAGGTAGTAATATAGAGTCAAAGAGGCCATAGCCTCTTCCTTCAGTGCAGTGGGATCCGTACTTGAAGCTGGGTTGTGCACGTGGCAAAGCAGCACACTATCCAGGTGAGCTATGTTACCAGCCCTGCTCTGGTGAGCCTCCTTTTCCTACTATTATCGTCATCACTGTCTATCTGATAAAGGGGAGGGGAAGAACCAGAATGTTACTCTGGCATATCCGATGCTGCAGGTCAGACTCGGAACCTCCAATGCTTTATCCACCACACCACCTCCTGGACTACACTTTAGTATTCTCATGTAATAAACAAGCAAACAAGAAGGAGGAGAAGGAGGAGGTGTGTGTATATCAAATGCCATTAGTGTTAAAGAAGAAAGACCAAGGGGCGGGGCAAGTGGTGCCACACCAGGTTAAGCGCACATGGCACAAAGCACAAGGACCCGCGCAAAGATCCCAGTTCAAGCTCCCCGCTCCCCACTTGCAGGAGAATCGCTTCACAGGCAGTGAAGCAGGTCTGCAGGTGTCTGTCTTTCTCTCCCCCTGTCTTCCCCTTCCCTCTCAATTTCTCTGTCTTATCCAATCAAATGGGAAAAAAAAATGGCCTCTAGGAATAGCGGCACTGAACCCCAGCCATAACCCTGGAGGCAAAAAAAAAAAAGACCAGAACTGTGGGAACATAATATTACCCTAGAAATAAGTAAAAGAAATAAGTCAAAAGAATTTAAGGCAAGGGAGATAAAAATTAAAGTTCAAATTAATAATATAGAAAATCTTCCCCCATAAAAAAAAAAAAAAGTTGAAAGAGGGGCAGGGTGTCGACGCACTGGGTTGAGTGCACACATTACAGTGCGCAAGGACACAGGGTCAATCCCCCAGTCCCCATCTGTAGGAGGAGAGCTTCACAAGTGGTGAGACAGGGCTGCGGGTGTCCCTCCGTCTCTCTTCCACTCGATCTCCTCCTCCTCTCTCAGTTTCTCTCTGTTCTATCAAATAGAATATGACTAAGGAATACTAATAAAGCAGAGGCATAGTGAGACGCTCGTTCTACCTGCTGAACTGAGGTCCCTTCAGGACTCCTGACATGATACAGAAGAGGCTGTTTGACAATCGAGGCAGAAGCTGTAAGACACCCTCAAGACAGCGCCCATGCAGCTGGTGGAAGTGCTAGCAAAGCTCCGGAGAACACATTAAAGTGGAGCCTTGCTTGTTGCTTCACAAACAGGCAGCTAACAAAACCTCATGCAGGCAAGTGAGCGCTAACGCGCTTGCCAAAGCCAGATCCAGAACAGCCTTCCAGTCCCAGAGGCCTGCAGGCATCTCACCTGCGGCTACATTCCCAGTTCTGACTGAAGGCTACACACAGCTGTGCCGAAGCTCTCGAGAGACCAGCAGCACATCCTTGTTCTTCCAGCTTGGCAGGCTATAGCCAGGTTTGGGGCGGTGGGGGGGGAGGGGTACTTGAAGCTTATGTAAGTTGAAAGACCTACTTTTAAAAAAAGAACACACAATTACAGTCAGAAAAAAAAAATAGGCAAATGAATATTTAAAGAAAACAGATGTTAGAAAAATGTTCAAGTTAAGAGATATCACAGGGTGGGAGTATAGCATAATGGTTATGCAAAGAGACTTTCATACCTGAGGTTCTCTAGTTCCAGGTTCAATCCCCCACACCGCCATAAATCAGAGCTGAGCAGTGCTCTGGTTAAAAAAAAAAAAACAGAGAGAGAAATATCACAAACATAACATTTAGTTCACTTTCCTGACACTAAGATGTGTTTTTACATGTTTACCTTATAACCTGTAACTGTACAGAAGGATAGATGGAAGGACAGAAAGAAAGACACCACAATTTCCTTCAGTGCGGTGGAGGCCAGGCTCAGGCCTGGCTCCTGCCCTTGACCAAGCAAGTGTATATCCAAGTGAGCTCTCTTGCTGGCCAAGCTGTTTCTTTTTTTTTTCTTTCTTTTTCTATTTTTTTAAATTATCTTTATTTGATAGAGACAGCCAGAAATTGAGAGAGAAGGGGGTGAGAGAGAGAGAGAGACAAAGAGATACCTGCAGCCCTGCTTCACCACTCATGAAGCTTTCCCCCTGCAGGTGGGGACTGGGAGGCTTGAGCCTGTGTCCTTGCACACTGTGGTGTGTGCACTCAACCAGGTGCGCCACCACCCAGCCCCCCAACCTGTTTCTTTACATGATTTTGCAATATCATTTTTGGTAGAAATTGGCTTATTATAGACTCATAGGATATACAAAATGTGATTTTTCAAATTTCTTAAATTTAAATTTTTATTTTATTAGTGATTTAATATTTACAAAATTATAAGATAACAGGGATGGGATCAGGCGGTAGCACAGTGGGTTAAGCGCACATGGCACAAAGTGCAAGGACCAGCGTAAGGATCTCGGTTCGAGCTCCCCGCTCCCCACTCGCTTCACAGGTAGTGAAGCAGGTCTGCAGGTGTCTGTCTTTCTCTCCCCTGTCTTCCCCTCCTCTCTCCATTTCTCTCTGTCCTATCCAACAACAACATCAATAATAACTACAACAATAAAACAAGGGCAACAAAAGGAAATAAATTTTTTTTTAATTTTTTTTTAATTTTATGTATGTATTTATTCCTTTTGTTGCCCTTGTTGTTTTGTTGTTGTAGTTATTATTGATGTTATTGTTGTTGGACAGGACAGAGAGAAATGGAGAGAGGAGGGGAAGACAGAGAGGGGGAGAGAAAGACAGACACCTGCAGACCTGCTTCACCGCCTGTGAAGCGACTCCCCTGCAGGTGGGGAGCCGGGGGATCGAACCGGGATCCTTACGCCGGTCCCTGCGCTTTGCGCCACCTGCGCTTAACCTGCTGTGCTACCGCCCGACTCCCGTAAATTTTTTTTTTAAAAAAAGATAACAGGGATACAATTCTTTTCTTTTTCTTTTTTTTTTTTTTCCTCCAGGGTCATCGCTGGGGCTCGTGAGAATCCACTGCTCTGGTAGTCACCTTTTTCAGTTTTTTTTTTTCTTGATCGGAAAGGAAAAAGAGAAATTGAGAGAGGAGATGGAGATAGGGAGAGAGATAGCCCCCTGCAGATCTGCTTCACCATTCGTGAAGCTTGCCCCCCGCAGGTGGGGAGTGAGGGCTTAACTTTGGATCCTTTCACGGGTCCTTGTGCTTAGTACTATGTGCACTTAACCAGGTGCACCACCACCCGTCCCCCCATGGGCATAATTCCACACCTTTCCCGCCACTAGAGTTATGGGTTTTGTTTGTAAACCAGAGCACTGCTCAGCTCTGGTTTATGGTGGTGCAGGGACTGAACCTGGGACTTTGGAGCCTCAGGCATGAAAGTGTCTTTGCATAACCATTATGCTGTCTACCCCCTACCCCGGAGTTCTGTGTCCCCATCCACTCCACTGAAAACTGCTTTAGTTATCCCGAATAAAATGTGATTTCTGAGGCTAACTGACACACTGTTGATAGTAGTTCTGTCTACTGGTGTCCTGCAATGGGAATTCTGCTACATCTGTTTTCACAAAATTCACACCACAAAAAATTGACATGTTTATAATCTTTTATATTCCTGACAAGCTGGAACTCCAGTTTCAATCAGACATCACCAAAGCGGAATTTTACTTACCACTTTATATGTTTGAAAAGAGGAAGAATGTTTTCTAGAAAACAGCTTTTTGCCTCTGTACTTTTCAGATCTTGCTGTTCCTCTGCCGTTCACACACTTGTGGGACCAATCACTAAGGACTTGTCTGTATGATAGTGGGAAGGAACCCTTCTGCCCCGCCAACATCTTCATTCCGTGACACGGGAGATGGGTGCAGTTACTGGTAAGAGTGTGTACTCCTGGAAGCTGTTTCTAGCAGAATGGCCAGGAAGAACTGATTCCGGGGGATGACAAGAAATAGTGTAGATGGACCCCGTTTAGTCTAGTCGACGTGGACTCCAGCTCACTTTTCCTCTGGGTCACGTTCCCAAATGAGTCCCCGCCATTCTATGCCACAGGGAAAGGAAGACAAAGAGGATGGGGGGTGCGGCAGGGGAAAGGGCCTCCCCAGTACAGCTCAAATACTTTGCATCCACAACTCTAGACACAAACATACCCAGTCCCTCCCGCAAACTCTTGACACCTTCGTTTCTGGAAATCCACGCTAGCTATGTGTTCCTTACGTGAAGGAAAGCTTCACCAACAGCACCAGCAGCGGGAACATGAACAAGCAGCTGGAAGTTGTAGAAAAGGGCTAAGATACCAGCTGGGCCTGTGAAAGGCACTGAGACAAGAGGTAACAGATAAGTTGATCTATCTGTAGGTGAGGTGACCCGCCAGTCCACCAGGAGGCACAGAAGAGAGAGTCAGAGAAGAAGAGAGAGGGAGAGGGCTAACATGTGAGAGGACGGGGCTGCTGAGGGGCACCCAGTGTGCAGGTAGGCGGAGTCTAGTGATGGAGGGTGACTAACAGTTAAGGGCGGGGCTGCAGACTGGAGTGGCTTGACTGATAGGTGGACCCCAAAGACCAAGGCCATGGACACACAGAATGTGAGTGAAACCCCTGCAGAAGACACCTGCCCAGCAGATAACGAGCAATGTTTGAAGGTGAGTGGTCTGGATGGAAGGGTGCGGGTGGAAATAAGGTGGGTTGGGGGCCCGGGTAGGAGAGGGTAGGGACACCTGGGCACAGTCCCCTTTGCCCTCGGCAGCAGAGGTGGCAAGGGGAGCGAGAGGGCGCCCCGCTGAGCTCCTCCATGCTCTCCCGGCCAGTCAGAGAAGGCTGCGGCCATAAGGATCCAGTCATGGTGGCGAGGCAACATGGTGCGCCAGACGTTACTGCACGCGGCACTCAGGGCCTGGGTCATCCAGGGCTGGTGGAGGTCGACACAGACCAAGATGCTGGAGCAGAGACGGCGCCTGGCGCTGAGGCTCTACACCTGCCAGGAGTGGGCAGTGGTGAAGGTGCAGGCACAGGTACGGATGTGGCAGGCCCGCAGACGGTTCCTCCAGGCGCGCCAAGCAGCCTGCACCATCCAGTCTCACTGGCGCTGCTATGTCAGCCAGACTCGGGGCCTGATCCAGGGCCGCTATGAGGTCAGAGCCAGCCGGCTGCAGCTCGACATCGAAGTCCTCTTGACCTAGGGCGCTGGCAGAGCCAAGGAGACTGGATCTCTCTCCCAAATAAAGACATTTACTTGTCACAATTGGCCCTTTGGAAATGAGACCCACAATGGAGGGATCAGTCCCTCTCTTCCCTGACTTCCAGCTCGGCAAAGGTTGGTTGCTGGCTTGGCCTAGAGCATCAGCTCCAGCCAGCCCACTCGAAACCCTTCCTCTACATGCAAACTCCATCAATCCTGCGGCCAAAAGAGATGCCAGGGCCCATACTGGCTTCTGACACCTCGACCAGCCTGATCCCAGCTCTCTCCACAGTCAGGGGAGACATAGGGCTTAATTTTCCTGCAGCCCTGTCCAGGCATCTCCATTCTGTGTTAGACAGTGGGGCTGCGGCCACAGCCAGCTGGGAAGGCCTGGAGTCCACAGGTCAGCGCAGTGCTGAGTATTCCTGTCCTTGGGAGGACAGGGCACCCCAACAGAGTAACTTCAGGACCGACCTTGTTCCTCACTGTGCATGGGGCGGGGGGGCGGTGGCAGCCAGCCATAGTCAGCCCCTGGGGAAGACCAGGCCTCGAGCTGAGGAGCAGCACCTATGCCCACATCACCCTCCCCAGGAGCTGAGAGACAAGACTTCCCTCCCCCCTACTGGTCATTTCCTGGGAGATCCAGGGGTCCCCGAAGGGAGGGGAGGGGAGGGGGGAGAGAGGGCGCTCCCGTCTGTCAGCCCAGGAAGACTATGCTGAGTAGCTGAATTCTGCTGTGTTCTGGCATAGTATGTATATGTAAACATATATTGTACTTTGAATATTTTACAACTTCGTCAATTATACTTCAATAAAGCTGAACAAACAAAACATATAAATCTGCCATTAAAAACAATTAAAGTTTTTACCAATTATAAGTACAAATTTTTAAATCCTGAAGAGAATATTAACAGATTATAATCATAAGTATTATGCTACATATAGATAGGACTGCCCCTGCAAAAGTAAAGATGGCTTAATACAAAAAAGGAAGAAAGAAAGAAAAAAGAAATCTCTTTAACTGGCTATCTTAAGGGGAAAGATAGATATTCAAATTAAGCACTCATTTCCCCCCCCCCTTTTTTTTTACCTCCAGGGTTATAACTAGGCCTTGGTGCCTGCACCACAAATCCACTGCTCCTGGAGGCCATTTTTTCCTATTTTTGTTGTCCTTGTTGTTATTATTGCTGCTGTTGTTGGATAAGACAGAGAGAAAGCCAGAAAGGAGGGGAAGACCCCCCTGTAGGTGAGGAGCCAGGGACTCGAACCGGGATCCTTGCACTTCATGCCATGTGCGCTTAACCTGGTGCACTACCGCCTGCCCGCCCCCGACTGATCCCCATTAAAAAATTTTTTAAAATTATTTTAATGTTAAGTGCATGTGGTGCAAAAGCACAAGGACCGGTGGAAGGATGCTGGTTCGAGCCCCCAGCTCCTCACCTGCAGGGGAGTCACTTCACAGGTGGTGAAGCAGGTCTGCAGGTGTCTCTGTTTCTCTCCCCTTCTCTGTCTTCCCCTCCTCTCTCCATTTCTCTGTCCTATCCAACAACGACATCAATAACAACAATAATAACTACAAAAATAAGACAACAAAGGCAACACAAAGGAATAAATAAATATAAAAAGGTGTAAAAATTATTTTAATGAAATAGATATGGAGAGACAGAAAGAGACCTGAGCACTTCTCAGCTCTTCTTTATGGTGGTGGTGCGGAGGTTTGAACCTGGGACTTTGGAGTCTCAGACATCAGTCTATTTGCATAACCATTATGCCATCTATCTACTCCCACCCTCATTACCAATTTTTTAAATTTCTGACAAGGTCTGCTAACAAAGCTCACTATTTTGTAATGTATGAGGCCCAGATTCCAGCCCAGTCCTCACTGCACTGGAGAAAGATTCAGAGGATGTCAAGTGGTAGTGCACCTGGTTAAATGCACATGTTTGTATGCACAAGGACCCAGGTTCAAGCCGCTGGTCCCCACCACCTGCAGGGAAAATTTCACGAGTGGTGAAGCAGAGCTGCAGGTGTCTCTCTTTCTCTCTCCCTCTCTATCACCCCTTCCCTCTTGATTTCTGGCTGTCTCTATCCAATAAATAAAGATTAAAAATGGCTGCCAGAAACAGTAGATTTGTAGTGCAGACACCAAGCCCCAGTAATGCTGGTGACGAAAAAAACAAAACTCAAAAACAATAAGACTATCTGAGGTCCCAGATTCAATCCCCATCACCACCATAAGCCAGAGCTGTACAATGCTTTGGTGTCTCTCTCCTCTCTCGCTTTTTTTTTTTTTCTTCCATGGTTGCGGGCTGCCGCTCTGGATCCCCTGCCCCCTTGGCCACTGGTGGCAAAAGTCAGAGCGGCCCCCTGGGAGTCGTGGGGTAGCTCCGTGTGGCAAGGGCAAGTGCTCAGAGAGACAGTCAGCCAGCTCTGGGAAAGCCTCAGTGGGGCAACTCGTTTATTGAGGGAGAAAGCAAGCAGATATACCCATTGCACAGGAAAAAGGTTAAAGTAATCATTAACCCAAACACAAAGCAACACGACGCATAGTCGCATTTTGACCTACAAACTATTTGATCACAAGTAAAGAGCTACCATACAAGGTTTGATCACAAGCTCACAGTACAATTTTCCCCCGGGGGCTAAATTACAGGCACTTCAGAGGAGCGGGAAGAAGGGGGCAGCTGAGTAACACGAGTTTGCAGTGGTTTTCAAGTGAGGCCAAACACAATATACAGTAATTCATGGCCTTTGTTTTAAGGGGAGAGGAGGGGCATGTGCAGAAAGGTAGCCCCCATTCTGGAGAAGCCATCCATCTTAGTTAGTTCACGAGGTGGGGAGGGGACCTGCCATTGTCTCAACCTGGAGGGGGGAGAGCCTGGGGTCGACCCACTCGGACCTCATGGAAACAGCGGCCTGGACTTCCCGGGCTGTGGGCCCATTCTCCAACACAGGGTTATCACCGGGGCTCAGTGCCAGCACTATGAATCCACTGCTCCTGGAGGCTATTTTTTCCATTTTGTTGCCCTTGTTGTGGTTGTTATTGTTGTTATAGCTATAGCTGTTGGTGTTGTTGGATAGGACAGAGAGAAATTGAGAGAGGAGGGGAAGACAGGAGGAGAGAAAGATAGACACCTGCAGACCTGCTTCACCACTTGTGAAGCAACTCCCCTGCAGGTCGAGCCAGGGGCTCAAACTGGGATCCTCACACTGGTCCTTGTGCTTTGCACCATGTGCGCTTAACCCACTGCTCTATCGCCCAGCCCCCCCTTTTTTCTTTATATCATGAAAATAATTTTTTTAAAAGAAGAGTTAACAACAATAGGGCTACAGTCTGAATATCTGTGACCCTGCCCCCCCCCCTTCACATGCTGGAATGTGAACCCTCACACCCAGCAGGAAGGTGTTGGAAGGCAGAACTGGTGGGAGGTGATGAGGCTGGAGCCTTCAAGAATGGGGCTGGTGCTCTCACACCAACAGTCTCTCCTTGTGAGGATACAAACCCAATCCCAGCAGAGGGCCTTCATGTGACCATGCTGACATCCTAATCTTGGACTTCCCACTTCCAGAACTAGGAGAAATAATTTTGTTTATAAGATGCTCCATCTGTGGTATTCTGTTACTGCATCTGAAACCATCTGAGCCCTAACAGGATTTTCAAGTTTTGGAAAAAATAAACACCTCTGGTCTTAAGAAATCACCTGGTTGAGCACTCATACTATAGTGAGCAAGGACCCAGGTTTAAGCTCCAGCCCCCACCTGCAGGAGAAGGTTTCATGAGTGGTGAAGACGGCTGCAGATGTCTCTCTGTCTCTGTCTCTCTCAATATCTCTCCCCCCTTAATTTCTTTCTTTTTTTTAAGATTTCTTTAAAAATTTTTATATTTATTTTATTTATTCCCTTTTGTTGCCCTTGTTGTTTTATTGTTGTAGTTATTATTGTTGTTGTCGTTGTTGGATAGGACAGAGAGACATGGAGAGAGGAGGGGAAGACAGAGAGGGGGAGAGAAAGATAGACACCTGCAGACCTGCTTTACCGCCTGTGAAGTGACTCCCCTGCAGGTGGGGAGCCGGGGTTCGAACAGGGATCCTTATGCCAGTCCTTGTGCTTTGCGCCACCTGCGCTTAGCCCGCTGCGCTACCGCCCGACTCCCCCTTAATTTCTTTCTATCTCTACCTAATAAATAGGTTGAAATAATTAAAAAATATATCATAACCTTTCAACAGCTGAATATTATGTATACCACAACTTTTATCTGAGGATTTGTACCCATGAGTCAACAACTATAGTTTAAACCATTATCTTCCCCCAAAAAAAATGCACGTGTGTGTGTTTTGCAACCCAAGAGATGGTGTGGTGAATGGCCTGCTGGACTCTCACTGTGACGTCCCAAGTTCTGTCTCCAGTTTCACAAATGCCAGAGTGATGTTCTGCTTTTCTCTCCCTCATAAATAAATAAACAAATCTTTAAAAAAATGAAAATATGTCTTAACCTTATTTCCTTATAAGATCTTCACATTGGGAAATAGCGCTGTGTGGAATCTGCTTCTGGATACAGGTAATTTATTTTCTCAAACTGTTAACTATCTAGTTCTGTTCCAGAGCCACAGTCCCCTTAGAACTCCTGTATTACTGAATTATTTATTTTATTTCAATTCTGTGGCTTAAAGTATTAACTGTCTTTGTGGGAAAATTGTGAAAGTGATGATGAAAATAAGTCTCGGGAGCCGGCTGTAGCGCAGCGGGTTAAGTGCAGGTGGCGCAAAGCACAAGGACCAGCATAAGGATCCCGGTTCGAACCCCGGCTCCCCACCTGCAGGGGAGTCGCTTCACAGGCGGTGAAGCAGGTCTGCAGGTGTCTATCTTTCTCTCCTCCTCTCTGTCTTCCCCTCCTCTCTCCATTTCTCTCTGTCTTATCCAACAATGACAACAACAATAATAACTACAACAATAAAACAACAAGGGCAACAAAAGGGAATAAATAAAATAAATATTTAAAAAAAAAAAGAAAAGTCTCTTTTTGGGAACCCTCCTGGTGGGAATGCCAGTGGGTTCAGTCCCTGTAGAGAGCAGTCTGGAGAACTCTCAGAAGGCTAGAAGTGGACCTGCCCTATGACTCTGTAATTCCTCTCCTGGGGATACATCCTAAGGAACCGAGCACACCCACCCAAAAAGATTTGTGTACACCTATTGTTCTTAACACCACAATTTGTAATAGCCAAAACCTGGAAGCAACCCAGGTGTCCAACAACAGATGAGTGGCTGAGCAAGTTGTGGTCTGTATACACAATGGAATACTACTCAGCTATTGAAAATGGTGACTTCACCAGCTTCAGCCATCTTGGATGGAGCTTGAAGGAATCATGTTAAGTGAGGTAAGTAGAAACACAAGGATGAAGATGGGATGATCTCACTCACAGAAGTTGAAAAACAAGATGAGAAGGGAAAACACTCAGCAGAACCCTCTTCCTTGCTCTCATTAACTAATTAATTAATTAATTAATTTTCATAAGTAATTACCTTTAAAAAACAATGTATTCACTTAGTGAATACATTTATGGAAATGAACTTTATGAAATTTGTAGTTTCTTCAATAGAATGTATTTCCCTTCTATATAATGAGTATATTCATAGAATATACCTAGCAGGATGCAGAGGTCACATAGGCTCCTAAGCTGAATATGGGCCCCAGATCACATCAAATTGATGGGGTTTACAATCAGCAATATTTATACACCTTTCCCACATTAGGGAGCTACCCTCTTCCCTGATCCAGCTTTCTGGTCCTTCTTCCAGCCATGACATCATCTCCCCAGACAATAACTTGGATCCCCCTGCATATCAGATTTCAGGCTCAGGCAAAAACAAACAAAAACCAGTATAGCCACAGGACCTTTGAAATATAACTAAAATATGCCTACTAGCTATCTACAAAATGGAGGATCCCCCCCACACACACTCTTCACCTGCACTATTCCAGCCTTTAGGTCCATGATTGTTCAACAATTAGTTTGGCTTTGTATGTTAACTCTCTTTTCAGCCACCAGGTTCCAGATGCTAGCATGATGCCGACCAGACTTCCCTGGACAGACAACCACACCAGTGTGTCCTGGAGCTCCGCTTCTCCAGAGCCCTTCCCCACTAGGGAAAGAGAGAGACAGGCTGGGAGTATGGATCCACCTGTCAATGCCCATGTTCAGTGGGGAAGCAGTCACAGAAGCCAGACCTTCCACCTTCTGCATCCCACAATGGCCTTGGGTCCATACTCCCAGAGGGTTCAAGAATAGGAAAACTATCAAGGGAGGGGATGGGATACGGAGTTCTGGTGGTGGGAACTGTGTGGAGTTGTACCCCTCTAATCCTATAGTTTAGTCAATGTTTCCTTTTTATAAATAAAAAAAATTATTTTAAAAGAATATACCTAGCATGGCTATTGTATTAAATATTGAAATAAGCCATGTACAGGATACAGAGCCAAGGAGACAGTAAACGCTTGATGCTGCATATTCATTAAAGACCACCCTGGGGAGCCAGACGGTGGCACAGCGGGTTAAGTGCACATGGCACGAAGAGCAAGGACCTGGGTAAGGATCCCGGTTCAAACCCCTGGCTCCCCACCTGCAGGGGTGGCGGGTGTCACTTCACAAATGGTGAAGCAAGTTTGCAGGTGTCTCTTTTTCTCTCCCCTTTTCTGTCTCCCCCTCCTCTCTCCATTTCTCTCTGTCCTATCCAGCAATGACAACAATAATAAAAACAATGATGGTAAACAAGAACGGCAACAAAAAGGGAAAAAAGTTTTTTAAAAGCACCCTGGAGCTCCTTGCTTGCCCAGTGCTTGGGTGTCTGCCTGGCTCTGGCTGCTGGTGGAGATCACAGAGCACACTGTGGGTGGGATAGTCAGAGGACCAAGCTCGGAGCCACCAGAAGGACTCAGACCAACTCACCCTCCTTCCCCAAGAAGGTCTACCAGGGGTCGAGTTCCCTCTGTTTGCCTGACACTAAAGGAATAGTTACCTCTAAATTTTACCTTTTCTTTTTCCTTTTTTTTTCTTTTTTTCCTTTTCTTCTTTTTTCTTTTTCCTTTTTTTCCCCTGTCTTTTCTTTTTCCTTTTTTTTTTTGTTCTTTTGTCTCCAGGGTTATTGCTGGGGCTCGGTGCCTGCACTATGAATCCACTGCTCCTGGAGGCCATTTTTTTCCCTTTTGTTGTCCTTGTTTATCGTTGTTGTGGTTATTATTGTTATTGCTGTCGTTGTTGAATAGGACAGAGAGAAATCGAGAGAGGAAGGGAAGATAGAGAAAGAGAGAGAGAGAGAAAGACACCTGCAGACCTGCTTCACCGCTTGTGAAGGGACCCCCCCTCGCCCCCTACAGGTGGGGAACCCGGGGCTCAAACCGGGATCCTCACGCCGGTCCTTGGTGTTTGCGCCACGTGCGCTTAACCCGCTGCGCTACTGCCTAGCCCCGCCCTGTCTTTTCTTAAACTCATAGGGTCAGCACCAAAGCAAAGGACTCTGGGATGAGGAGGAGGAGGAGGTTGGAGGGGCTTTGAGGCTCTGGTGCAAGATAATGGACACAGACCTGAACTGAGGGTGAGAATCTTTTGCTGGGAGCACAGGGAGATGAGAAACTGTAGCCATGTGTTAACCATTATCCTCCCCCTCCCACCCCGCCCCCTCCTCCACAGAATTACTTGGGAAACAGAAAACATTCCTGAAAACTGATACTTTGATAAAAACAATGTTAAAACACTAATAAAAGCATTTTAATGAAAATATAGGGATCTCTCAAGGGGGTTATATTTTGTGGTGGAGAAATTTGAAAGGTTCAAGAATTTCTCCAGATTCACTTTCTTCAATTAGAATCAAGTAAAATTAAATTCACTAAAAAAGACATATGGCATGATCCCATTTTTATGAAAGTATTTCCATCTCTCCTATCTATAAAAAATGCATAGAAATATGTCTAGTATGCTGTACCAGAAATGTTAATGATGGTTATATTTGAATGGCGGAGTCTGAGGTGACACTTTCTTTTTGTACTTTTTCTGTAATGTTTCAACTGTTTATGGGAAGGGCGTATTGTTTTTTACAAAAAGAATTTATTATTTAAGGGGCCAACCAGTGATGCACCTGGTTAAGTGTACATTGCAGTGTGCAAGGACCTGGATTCAAACCCCTGGTCCCTACCTGCAGGAGGGAAGCTTCATTAGTGGTGAAGCAAGGTTTCAGGTGTCCCTCTGTCTCTTTCCCTTTCTATCTCCTCCTCCCCTCTCAATTTTTTTTTTTTTTTTTGCCTCCAAGGTTATTTATGGTTGGGGCTTGGTGTCTGCACCACGAATCTGCTGCTCCTGGAACCTATTTTTTCCCATTTGTGTTGCCCTTGTTGTTGTCATTGTTATTGCTGTTGTCATTGTTGGATAGGACAGAGAAATCAAGAGAGGAGGGGAAGACAGAGAGGGAGAGAGAAAGATAGACACTTGCAGACCTGCTTCAGCACTTGCGAAGTGACCCCTCCTTGCAGGTGGGGAGCCAGGGGCTCGAACTGGGATCCTTGCATAGGTCCTTGGGCTTTGCGTCATGTGCTCTTTCTTTTTTAAGATTTTACTTATTCATTAATGAGAAAAATAGAAGGAGACAGAGAAAGAACCAGACATCACTCTGGTACTTGTGCTGCTGGGGATCGAATTCAGGACCTCGTGCTTGAGAGTCTGAGGCTTTATCTACTGCGCCACCTCCAGGACCACTCTCCTCTCAATTTCTCTGTTTCTGTCCAATAATAAACAAATAAATAAAAATTTAAAACAAACTTGATTTAGAAGAAGAATCTGTTATTGAAGAGAGAGAAAAGAGAGGGAAAGAAACAGAGAAGAGCAGCCCGGCAGCTCACTGCCCCACCCACAAGGCCCTGTGTGGTGCTGGGGCTCAAACTGCTCTGCTGGCTGAGCTGCCTTCCTGACACAGAGTCTCTGTCAGCCTGGAGATCTCCCTCAGCAGTGAGGCTTGCTTCCCCCAGATTGAGCCAAGGACATCCCATCTGTAATTTTTTTTTTTTTTTTTTTGCCTTCAAGGTTATTGCCGGGGCTCAGTGCCTGCACCATGAATCCACTGCTCCTGGAGAGACCATTTATTCCCCTTTTGATGCCCTTGTTCTTTTATCGTTGTTGTGGTTATTATTATTGTTGTTGTTGTTGCTATCGTTGGGTAGGACAGAGAGAAATGGAGAGAGGAGGGGAGACAGAGAGGAGGAGAGAAAGATAGATACCTGCAGACCTGCTTTACCGCCTGTGAAGTGACTCCCCTGCATGTGGGGAGCCGGGGGCTCGAACCAGGTATCTTTACACTGGTCCCTGCACTTTGTGCCATGTGTGCTTAACCTGTCGCGCTACCACCTGACTCCCTGTTTGCTTAACCCGCTGCGCTACTGCCCGACTCCCTACTAGGGAAAGAGAGAGGCAGACTGGGAGTATGGATCGACCAGTCAACGCCCATGTTCAGCGGGGAAGCAATTACAGAAGCCAGACCTTCCACCTTCTGCATCCCACAATGACCCTGGGTCCATGCTCCCAGAGGGATAGAGAATGGGAAAGCTATCAGGGGAGGGGGTGGGATATGGAGATTGGGTGGTGGGAATTGTGTGGAGTTGTACCCCTCCTACCCTATGGTTTTGTTAATTTATCTTTTCTTAAATAAAAAATAAATAAATAAAAAAGAAAGAAAGAAAAAGCATGTATTGTCAAATAAAAAATATTTTTATCTACTTATTATTGGATAGAGACAGAGAGAAACTGAGAGGGGAGATAGAGAGGAAGAGAGACAGAGAGACACCTGCAGCCCTGCTTTACCTCTTGTGAAGCTTTCCCCCTGCAGGTGGGGACAGGGGACTTGAACCTGAGGCTTTGCACACTGTAATGTGTGTGCTTAACCAGGTGCGCCACCACCTGCCCCCTCCCCCATCGTAGTGTTTACTGCATGCTGGACCAAGACAGAGGAGTGTAGGGCCCAGTACTTTCAGGAAGCTGAGGTGGGGATGTTTTCAGAAGGCTTTGAGACCCTTGGTGAACTTTTCCCCTCTTCCTTACACACACACACACACACACACACACACACACACACACACAGAGGGAGAGAGAGAGAGAGACAGAGAGAGAGAGAGAGAGAAAGAGAGAGCTCCTGGTGAAGAGGCCAACAGCCAGGCTATGCTTGAAGGACGGGAAGAGCCCTGGCACGAATGTAACTCTAGAGCAAGGTTCCTGCAGGATTCAGGGGTGTGGAGAGCAGGGCTCTTCCTTCCAGCTCCCTGTCATCTCCCACCCATCTGATGTCCCCAACGCCATCACTGTACGTGTCATCACCCAGCGTCTCGGATAGCCATGCTCTTTCTGCCACAAGCGTCTTGGCCCTAACAGGCCTCATCATTCCCAGCTGCCCCACACCAGAACTGGGGGAACAGCCAGCACCTGAACCACCTCATTGAGCCGACCACTGCAGCTCCTGGTGGAGCCAGGCAGCTTCACTGACACCGATGGGGCAGGGGGTAGGGGGCTGGGGCCAGGGGCCAGGGGGTCGGGGGGATTGCTGCATGGGGCCAGTGCAGGGCTCAAGTGCAAGGAAGAAAGTGGGGTGCAGAGGGCCTTTGAACAAATCTGGGGGAGTAGCCATCACGCCCTGGGGTAAACTCAGGCTGTGAAGCAAAGCAAATGGATTGTGCCCCGCCGCTCACCGTGGGCAGCAGTTGGGTGTGCAGAGGTCGGTGGGGGATAGAGCCTCAAAAGTTTTGCATCTCTGCTCATCAGTCCTCAGAAGGGCAAGTCTCACATAAACAGGGTCAGCCATCCTAGGAGGGGCCCTTGAGCCCCCACCTGCAGGCAGAGGGTTCTGGGGGGAGGAGGGAGCAGAGACAAACCCAGGCCACCCAGGACTCAGAGGGAGATAGAGGCTCCGGAGGGCCTGGTCTTGTTGAGTGTAATGAGGTGTAAGAGTTGAGGAGTGAGCTCACTCAGAAACAGAAGGACAGTGCAGTGTGAGGCTTAATTAGCTGTGGTTTGAACACAAGCAGATTCGGGGGGTGGAAAGGGGGGAAGCGGAAGGGGGTCAAGTGCCCAGTGTCCTGTGGTGCAGGAAGGTGACAGGCTGGTGGAGGGTGTGGTGGGCTCACACCGTCCCTAGGTGTGAAGCTGTACATATGTTACAGTCATATTCTTGTAAATCATTTCTCCCAATAAAATAATTTAATGTTAAAAGGGAGGTGCCAGGTAGTGGTGCACTTGGTTGAGTGAGCATGTTACAATGTGCAAGGACCTAGGTTCAAGCCTCCAGCCCCCACCTGCAGAGGGAAAGCTTTGCAGGTGATGAAGCAGAGTTGCAGATGTCTGTCTCTCTCCTCTATCACACACTTCCTTCTCCATTTCTGGCTGTCTTTAGCCAATATATATATATATATATATATATATATATATATATATATATATATATATATATATATATATACTTTTTGATATTTATTTATCTCTTCCCTTTTTGTTGCCCTTGTTTTATTGTTGTAGTTATAATTGTTGTTGTTGTCATTGTTGGATAGGACAGAGAGAAATGAAGAGGAGAGGGGAAGACAGAGAGGGGGAGAGAAAGCTAGACACCCTGCAGACCTGCTTCACGACTTGTGAAGCGACGCCCCTGCAGGTGGGGAGCCGGGGGCTTGAACCGGGATCCTTATGCCGAGTCCTTGCACTTTGCGCCATGTGCACTTAATGTATTTTAATTTTTAAAAGGAGGAGCTGGGCAGTGGCACACCTGGTTGAGCACACACATTACCATGCTCAAGGACCCCAGTTCCAGCTCCCTGCAGGAGGAAATCTTCGTAAGTGGTGAAGCAGGGCTGCAAATGCCTGTATCTGTCTCCCTCCCTCCCTATCTCCTACCCCGACTTCTGGCTATCTCTATCAAATAAAAATAAGCAAATTTTAAAAAATTATTTATTTTCCCTTTTGTTGCCCTTGTCTTATTGTTGTAATTATCGTTATTGTTTGTGTCATCGTTCTTGGACAGAGAGAAATGGAGAGAGGAGGGGAAGACAGAGAGGGGAAGAGAGATCTGCAGACCTGCTTCACCGCTTGTGAGGCTACGCCTCTGTAGACTACGCCCCTTGCGCAAAGTGCAAGGACCAGCATAAGAATCCCAATTTGGGGAGTCGGGCGGTAGCACAGCGGGTTAAGCGCATGTGGCGCGAAACACAAGGACCTGCGTAAGGATCCCGGTTCGAGCCCCCCCCCCCCACCTGCAGGGGAGTCGCTTCACAGGCGGTGAAGCAGGTCTGCAGGTGTCTGTCTGTCTTTCCCTCTCTGTCTCCCTCCTCTCTCCATTTCTCTCTGTCCTATCTAACAAAAACATTAATAACAACGATAACTACAACAGCAATAAAAAGGGCAACAAAAGGGAAAATAAGTAAATAAATATTTTTTAAAAAGTCCCAGTTTGAGCCCCCAGCTCCCCACCTGCAGTGGGTTCACTTCACAAGTGGTGAAGCAGGTGACTACCCTTCTCCGCCCACCCCCCCACCACCCCCACCCCCACCCCACCACCCCCACCCACCCCCCACCACCCCCACCACCACCCCACCACCCCCACCCCCCCCACCCCCCCACCCCCCCACCCCGTCTTCCCTTTCTCAATTTCTCTCTGTCCTGTCTAGGACAATAATGATAACAACAGTGATAAACAGCAAGGGCAACAAAAGGGAAAACATAGCCTCCAGGAGCAGTGGATTCATAGTGCAGGCACCAAACTCCAGCAATAAGCCTGGAGGCAAAAAAAAGTTGAAGAAGCTTTCTGCCCACAACCTTCTGAACTGTGTGTGAGGAGTGTTGCTGGGGGAGGTGGGTGGAACTCTGAAAAGAAGGGGGTAAGGCAACCAGATAAGAGCACTGACCTCGTGAGTCTTCACCCATCCCCAGCCCCCTTTACTTGACCCTAAGCCTCTGGGTCCTTCCCCTAGATGGCTAGGTAGCAGGGATGGAAGGACCTTCTCTCTCTCTTTTTTAAGTTCTTATTTATTGATTAATGAGAAAGATAGGAGAAGAGAGAGAGAACCAGATATCACTCTGGTACATGCGCTGCCAGGGACTGAACTCGTGACCTCATACTTGAGAGTCCAGTGCTTTATCCACTGCGTCACCTCCTAGGCCACAAAGAAAGGACCTTCTTGGAATATACTTGTGTCTCTTTAGCTGTGAACTATGTTAATTACTGCCATTAAAAATTCTTCTCCTCATTATTATTATTATTTCTCCACTTTCAGGAGAACATTCCTGCTACCAAGCAAAGTAGGGCTGCTTTTCAAGTGTACACAGGGGCCAGCACTCCCATCTAGGCCAGTCCAGAGGCCAGGGGCAGGGACGGCAGGTGCTTCGGTCTGGCAGGAAGACCCAGAAAAGGCCACAGTGGGAGCAGGAATCAAGGCCTACAATCTGCCCAGCCGCTGAGGGCTGTATGCAGGCCTGGGTTCTTCAGTGCCAGGACCCAGAACAAGAGAGCCCAAGGACGCTGCCAAAACAAGCAAATAACTATACCAGATGTCCAGTGAGATCTGAATGTCAGATAAAGGACAAAGATATTTAGGAGAAGTGTGTTCCAGATATCACACGAGACATAGGCACACTCAAAAATTGTAGGTGGGGGGCACACACATTAAAATGTGCAAGGACCCCGGTTCAAGCCCTTGCAGGGGGAAAGCTACACAAGTGGTGAAGCAGAGCTGTGGGTGTCTCTCTGTCTCTCTTCCTTCCCTCTTGATTTCTCTCTTTTTCTATCCAACAAATAAATATTTTTAACTATTGATGGTTAATATGATACTCAAACTTGAGTGGCCATTCTGTTTTCCTCAACATCCTTACAGTTTAAATATTTTGTGGGAGAAAAAGAGCCATTTCTGCTTATTTTTATCACTTCTGATTCCATTTTTTGTTAAGCCGTGGCTTCCACACCCCCACCAGCAAATAAATCCACTTAAAAATAACAAATGTGGGACTGGGTGGTGGCGCATCTGGTGAGTGCACGTGATACAATGCACAAGGACCCAGGTTCGAGCCCCCGGCCCCCACCTGCAGGGGGAAAGCTTTGTCAGTGGTGAAGCAGGGCTGCAGGTGTCTCTCTCCCTCTATCACCCCTACCCTCTTGATTTCTGGCTTTCTCTATCTAATAAATTAAAATAATAAAAAATTTTAAATAACAAATGTCCTCTGTCTGCCCCTGTCGCACTGTGGGACTTTGTCCCAATGTGATTCGGAGCCTGGAGCTCCCTGCCACCCTGTGCCACCTGCTGCCCCTTGATCCGGTCCACACTGTGTCTCAGCGCCCTCTGCTGGTGAGCCCCTGACAGTAATGCAGGAGTTGCCCAAAGGCTCAGAGCTTCACCGCAGGTCTAGGGGCCAGAAGGGTTCTGGGAATCTTGCGCTGAAGAAAGTGCTTCTTCTTTGCCTTCTCCCCAGGCTGAGAGCTGATGGCCTCACCACTGCCCAGCCATGCCCTCCCTGCTTCACGCCCTTCCCTCTCCCTCCTGAGCGCTCTCTGGCTTTGCATGTGCTGTGCAAACAGGTGAAGTTCATTCCTTCCATGCAGGGCCCCCCGCCTGCCTCTGCACCCACCATGGCTTCTCTGTGGAGAAGCCCGTCACTCCAGGTGTTCAAGCATCTGATGCTTCTGCCACCACCACCCCATACACACACACACACACACACACACACACACACACACACACACACCCCTCAGGGTTCCCCTGAACTGCCAGGTGTGCCTGTGTCCATCTAAACTCCTCGCTCTCACACTATAGTCCTCTAAAGCAGGCCCCTTTTGAGGGAAAAAGTTTATTCATGTCCACCAGGCAGGGAGCTATAGCTCTGGGCACAGGGCAGACTCTACTTCACAGAGACTGGCAGAAAATGAAGCTTGGGGAGCTGTGACAGGGCACAAGAATCCTCCCTGGGCCACAGGAAGGGGATTTTCCTTTTCTTTTTTTTTTTTTTTTTACTAAAGACACTTTATTTACAGATAATACAAAATAAATCACAGGACAGACTACTGTGCAGGGGGGAAGAGCCACCCCCCATCACAACCCCCCTCCCCATCCCAGAATAACATATTAAAAAAGTTAAAAGGCCCTAGAAGGAGGGAAGGGAAGGGCTAGAAGCACCTTTCTGATTGCGGGTGGGGCCGACAGTCCTCAGCCACCCGGACCCAGGACAGAGTGGACCCTGGCTTGGGGAAGACACAGCTGCAGGACAGTGAGTGACTGCTGCCGAGGCTCCCTGGCCAGGGACCCTGACTTCTGACTCTGAAGACTTGGAGTAAATGGAGGGGTGGTGAAGGAGGGAGGCAGGCATGGGGTTGGCATTATTGCAGTGCTCTAGCCAGCTTCCTTCTGGCCCTGGGTGCGACCCTTGCACCAGGTCTGGGGAGCAACCGGTCGGAGCAAGAGCGAGGGTCCTCAAAGCGATGATGTTGTGGAGTCGACCACTTCTTGGCCATTGCACACTGTGGGGACGAACTGGGAGCCTGAGCCTGTGGAGAGGAATTAGGGCGGTGCCTGAGCTCCTCCAGGGAGGACGAGGGAGGGGAGCAGGGCTGCAGAGGGAGGCCCCACCCAGCCGGCTCCTATCCACCTATCCAGACTCACAGAGGGGTCCTCTGAGCGGCCAGGAACCCAGGGAGTACCCTCTGTGCTAAGGAAGCGAGGTGCAGGGGCTGCAGCGGCGGCGGGGTGGGGGGGTCTCACCTTGGCCGGGGTTGGAGCTGGCCCTGGCGGCGGTGCTGCTAAAGCGGCTGGTGGGTGCCCGGTGGGTAACCACATTCTTCTGCGGCTGAAAGAGGATGATGTGCAGCTTGGGTGCAAAGAGACAGCCGAGCACCACCGAGCCACTGAGGCTAACAGACACACACATGGTGGTGGTCTGCACCTGTATGGACGAAGCCAAGGAGGAGTCAGACCCAAAGGGTTGAGCCAGCCCCCAGGCTGAAGGAGCATGGGGAGGGGGGAGGGGCAGTAGCACCTAACACTAAGTGCACTTTCCGAGTCAGGTGTGTGTGTGTGCGCACATGCACATGGAGAGGTGTGGGACACAGTGTGCATATCAGAGGTGTGGGTGGGGTGTGAGCATACAGTCAGGGGGCGGTGAAGGGGCACCGGTGTGGGATGAACAGATGTGTGTGTAGGTGGGAAGATCTGTGTGTACCAGGCTGCCAGTTTGTGTGTGTGTCTGCATGTGTGCAGGTGTGTGTGTGTGTGTGTGTGTGTTTGTGTGTGTGTGTGTGTGTGTGTGTGTGTGTGTGTGCATGCCTGTGTGGGTGCTGCATGGGTCTCCCAGATGCGTCCTTAGTTACCTATGATTGGCATGGAAATGCAAATCATAGGCAAATGTGGACTGAATCAGAGCAGATTCCCTCCCCAGCCCTGGCCTCAACCACCCAGGCAGGTGCCAGAGCAGTCAGGCCCTGCTGTCCCTGGCCCCACACTAGCGACTGTGTCTCTGGGCTTGGGAAGGGCCTTGCAGGGCGTCTGGATTTCCCTGCTCCTCTTGTTAGCGCTGTTAGTTCAGACCCTGCGCTACATCCTTAAGCTGAATGACCCGGACTAGGAATCGTACTTGTGAGTGTTTTCTTCACCTGTTATATGAGCTACACATCTGCTCCAGAGTAAAAGTCTACCAAGGATTAGCTGAGGTGGTCCTCTTGCCATTCAGAGCTCCGGTCCCCCATCCCCTCCTGCATGAAGCCTCTCCTGACGTTGTATGACGTGGCCTCTTGAAGCTGAGACCCACTGAGGCTGAGTGCCCGGTAAAACCAAGTGGGGCAGTTTCCACTTATTTTAACCTTCATCAACCCTATACCTCAGATCTGCTCCACCAATGTTCTTCAACTTTCCTGCTTTCCCTGGTTTTATCTCTCAGTCCCAAGATAACACAGTTCCGGAGGGCACCGTGCCAAACCAGTGCCCTGCCAGTCCCACACCAAGCCCCACCTGCACACTGCTTACCCTGCCATATTGCCACCGCCTCTACTCCTCTGCTCCCGTGGACTTTTATATTGGCTGTCTTCCCCTGCACGCCCCACCTCCATACTTGATCTGCCTGTCCTTCAGAGACCAGCTCAAGGACTCTGCCAAGGAACCTCCCTGATTCCATCCATTTACACATGTATTCTCACACGTCACCACCCTATATCCATACCTTCCTCTTCTGCACTTTTACTGGAGCCTTTTGTCAGTCCAACCCAGTCGGCAGTATTAATTAATTAATTTATTTATTGCCTCCAGGGTTATCGCTGGGGCTCGGCGCCTGCACTATGAATCCACAGTTCCCGGCCACCTTTTTTTTTTTCTGTTTTATTGGATAGGACAGAGAGAAACTGAGAGGGGAGGGAGAGATAGAGAAGAGAGAGAGCTAGAAACCTACAGACCTGCTTCACCACTTGTGAAGCAACCCCCCTGCAGGTGGGGAGCCAGGGGGCTCAAACCAGGATCCTTGCATGGGTCCTTGTGATTTGTACTATGTGAACATAACCTGGTGTGCCATTGCCTGGCCCCCATCGGCAGTATTTTTAAAAATACTTATTTATTTATTCCCTTTTTGTTGCCCTTGTTGCTTTTTATTGTTGTAGTTATTGTTGTTGTTGTTGTTATTGATGTCATCATTGTTGGATAGGACAGAGAGAAATGGAGAGAGGAGGGGAAGACAGGCAGAGAGAAAGACAGACACCCACAGACCTGCTTCACCGCCTGTGAAGGGCCTCCCCTGCAGGTGGGGAGCCAGGGGCTCGAACCAGGATCCTTACACAGGTCCTTACGTTTCGTGCCACGTGTGCTTAATCCGCTATGCTACTGCCCAACTCCCAGAAGTATTTTTTAACCAATCCTCTGTTCATGCACTCACTAGAAATGCCACAAAGTAGAGACCACATCTCCTTATCTGCAGCTAAGTGTTCAGTGGAGCGAGAGAGGGAGGCTTGACTCCCAGCCCTGGCCTCTGCCGACAGGTGCAAAAGCAGCCAGCCCAGCTGTCCCTGGTAAATTTCTGCTCCCAGGCCCAGAGATGACGTCTGAGTCCTGAAATCTCAGATCTCTCTAAGCCCTCCACCTCCCAGGCCGCTTTCCCAGTCAACCCCCAACCTCCTCACCTATCCTGAGAATGGCCACCACAGGCTGTGTGCCCCTGGGGGTGGCACTGAACCTGTCGGAATCTCGAGATTATCAGGAGGTCAAATGAGTCATCAGGGGACAGCAGATGCAGTGCCCCACCCTCCCAGCCTCTGCAGCAGGGAGCTCACCCGGTAGTCACTGGACGTGACGTAAAAGATGGGCAGGAAGGCCAGCCAGATGATGCAGGTGGTGTACATGGTGAAGCCGATGAACTTGGCCTCGTTGAAGTTCTCGGGGCACTTGCGGGTCTTGAAAGCGTAGAGCGTGCAGAGCGCAATGAGGAGCACGTTGTAGGCCAGCGAGCCCAGCATGCTGGCGTCGCGATGGTTGCAGCGCAAGGTCACCACCTCCCGCCGCTCGGGGGCCGTCTCCTTGCCGGTGCCCGGGGCCTCCACCACCAGCCAAGCCGTCACAATGAGCAGCTGGCCCGAGATGAGCGCCAGGCAGATGGCCACCTGCGAGGCGGGGCTGATGAAGCGGGGCCGCTGGGCTCCCTCCCGGGCCCCACCGAAGATGCGGGCGATGCGGTTGGTCTTGGTGAGCAGGGCCGAGTAGCAGACGGAGAAGGCGGTGCCCAGCCCCAGGCGCCGCAAGGTGCACACAGCCGTGGACGGCTTGGCGATGAAGACGAAGGTCATGCAGTAGCAGAGGAAGACGCCGCCCAGCAGGATGTAGCAGAGCTCCCGGCCCGAGGCCTTGACCACCGGCGTGGTGTTGTGCCGCACGAAGACGCCCAGCACGAAGAGGGTGGCCAGGGCGCCCAGGCAGGCGATGGTGACGGGCCCCACGGCCCAGGCGTCGCCCCAGCGGATGTACTCCTGTGGCAGCTCGAAGCAGCCGGTCAGGCTGGCGTTGGGCCAGTAGCCCAGGCCGCAGTCGGCGCAGGTGAACTCGTCCAGCCGGTACTCGTAGGGCTGGCAGGGGATGCAGAGCCAGCAGCAGACCTCGCCGGGCTGCACACTCTTCACCTCGTTCTGCAGGCAGGGCTCGCTGCAGCGAGAGGCCGGCAGGATGCCCTTGGAGGCTGAGGCCCAGGGGATGAGGCTGGTGTCCAGGGTCAGGCCTTCCGCCCAGTAGCCCACCTTCTGGTAGCGGTAGCGACTGCCGCCGCCGGCTCGCAGGTAGGTGAAGATGTTGTATCGGCCGATGCCGTCCCCGAAGCGGTCGAAGCGGACCTCGCTGTGGGTGTCGGCTGGGCGGAAGGGGGCTGGGGAGGGAGAGAGTTGCATGGGGTGTGTGTGGGGGTGGAGAGGTCATCCTGATTTGATCTAGGACCTCACCACAAGTTTGTCTTTCCAGGCCCCCCGGCCCCAGCACCAAAGCTCACCTGCTCCCCGGTCACTTTCAAAAAAGCACGAGGCACTGATAGAACCCAACCTGAAAGCCCAGGCATCTCCACAAGCCCAATGTCCACATGCCTACCCCCCAAATGTCAGCCTCTCCCCAGATCCAGCCCAGACCCTAACTTGATCACAGCACCTGCCATGGGCCTTCTCCCCAAACTTAGTATGAAGACCTCTAAATCCAAATGGACCCGGCTCCAGCCCTGACCCCACTTAATCCTGTGAAATCATCCCCAGCCCAGCCCCCACCTGTCCTGACACGGGTCCCTGTGCCACCTAAGCCCCCACCTCCATGCTCTCCCATTACCATTCATACCAGGCTGTGCTCCCCCCACCATTCTCCTGCACCTCCCATTTCCAACCAGGCTCAGGAACAGGATTCCTGTCACCCCAACTCCCAATAAGAAGTCAGGGTTTAGGGAGTCGGGCGGTAGTGCAGCGGGTTAAGCGCACATGGCGCAAAGTGCAAGGACCGGTTTAAGGATCCGGGTTCGAGCTCCCAGCTCCCTATCTGCAGGGGAGTCGCTTCACAAGTGGTGAAGCAGGTCTGCAGGTGTCTGTCTTTCTCTCCCCCTCTCTGTCTTCCCCTCCTCTCTCCATTTCTCTCTGTCCTATTCAACAATGATGACATCAATAACCACAACAATGTTAAAAAACAAGGACAACAAAAGGGAAAATAAATAAATAAATAAATAAATATTTTAAAAATTATTTTTAAAAAAAGGGTTTAAGCAAGCTGATCATGGGCCTCCAACTCAATCCGGTGAATGGTGCCACCTGGAGGCAAACTCAAACCCCAGTTCTGCAGGTTTTTGGGCTTTTCACCAGCCGCAGCCCTCTGCCCAAGCCCAGGGGGCTACAACGTGCTGCTCTAATGTCAAAGCAACCAGATCCCAGACTCCAGTCCTAACCCACGCCAGCACGCCAGCCCTATTGGAGCCACTACTGCCTTCACATGAGGCTAGAACTCCAAGCTCTGCCAGCCGGGCGCCCTCTCCCACTTTGTCTTCCTGAAGCACGGCGATGATTCTGAGAAAGTTGTTTTTCTTTAAGCTACAACTTGACATGCTAAACTGAACATCGTGGCTGCACAGTTACATCACTCCTGATGAACTTTACTTTTTCTTTCTCCTTTTTATTTATTTTGATTTTTTAAACTTTTTATTTATTTATTCCCTTTTGTTGCCCGTGTTGTCTTGTTGTTGTAGTTATTGTCGTTGTTGGATAGGACAGAGAGAAATGGAGAGAGGAAGGGAAGACAGAGAGGGGGAGAGAAAGACAGACACCTGCAGACCTGCTTCACCACTTGTGAAGGGACTCCCCTGAAGGTAGGGAGCTGGGGGCTCGAACCAGGGTCCTTATGCCGGTCCTTGTGCTTTGCGCCATGTGCGCTTAACCCGCTGCGCTACCTACCCCCTGCTTTCTCCTTTTTAATGGTGAGGAGAGATGGGGGGGGGGCAGGCCAGAGAGGCACTGCAGCACTAGCTGTGCGTGGTATAACTTGGGGTTTGTTTGTTTTTTTTTTGGAGGGGGGAGTGTGAACATTTTTGTTTTGTTTTGTTTTGTTTTTCATGGTGCTCCTACGTAGTGGCAGGGGACTTGAACCAGGGTGGACAACATCCTAGCCTTAAAGTTGGGATTTTTATTAAAAATAGTTGCCTTTTGGTTTGAACTGTTTGTCACCTTCAATGGAAAACTAGGAGTATACATTTTATAGGAAAGGGTATGTTATTCTGATACTTGTCAACATTTTGTTACCTGAGAAGAGGCTTAAGGTCTATTTCCTACTCCCTGTGCGATAAAGAGATGGGAGTGAGTATAAGAGATGGGAGTGAGTATAAGAGATGGGAGTGAGTATAAGAGATGGGAGTGAGTATAAGAGATGGGAGTGAGTATAAGAGATGGGAGTATAAGGTAGGCATGGAACCAAAGACCCTTGAAGAACAGGACCTGGTCAGACGTCTATGGACGGGTCTTAAGATACAAAAACTTGGAGGGGGTGTGGGGGCTGGGAGATAGCTCACTTGGTAGAGAGCAGCACCCTTTACCACAGGCAAGGGCCTGGGTTCAAGTCCCCAGACTACCACATGAGATCATCATGCAAAAGGGAGGCTTCCTGAGTGGTGAAGCAAAGCTGTGGTGTTTCTCCTCTGGCTCTCTTGCTCATTCCATCTCTTACCCTCGATCTGGGAAAAAAATAGAATATGAAAAAGTAGAGTCCTCTGTGTGGTGGACATGAGAAGGCATGAAACTCCAGCAAAATCCTGGTAACAGAAGGAAAAGAGATCAATTCCTCTCCTGGGGATAGATCCTAAGGAACCCAACACACCCATCCAAAAAGATTTGTGTACACATATGTTCTTAGCAGCACAATTTGTAATAGCTAAAACCTGGAAGCAACCCAGGTGTCCAACAACAGATGAGTGGCTGAGCAAGTTGTGGTATATATACACAATGGAATACTACTCAGCTGTAAAAAATGGTGACTTCACCGTTTTCAGCCGATCTTGGATGGACCTTGAAAAATTCATGTTGAGTGAAATAAGTCAGAAACAGAAGGATGAATATGGGATGATCTCACTCTCAGGCAGAAGTTGAAAAACAAGATCAGAAAAGAAAACACAAGTAGAAAAACAAGATCAGAAGAGAAAAACACAAGTAGAACCTGAACTGGAATTGGCGTATTGCACCAAAGTAAAAGACTCTGGGGTGGGTGGGTGGGGAGAGTACAGGTCCAAGAAGGATGACAGAGGACCTAGTGGGGGTTGTATTGTTATATGGAAAACTGGGAAATGTTATGCATGTACAAACTATTGTATTTACTGTTGAATGTAAAACATTAATTCCCCAATAAAGAAATTTTTTTTTAAAAAGAAAGAAAAGAAAAAGAAAAAAAAGGAAAAGAGACATGGGACTTGAGTCCTGGCTCCAGCTGGAGTCCTCTTTGCCTGGACATCCTGGTCCTGGCACTAGCCCTTCAGTGAGTCCCTTACTTGAAACAGGCTACATATTCTCCCTTCCTCCCTTCCTTCCTTCCTTCCTTCCTTCCTTCCTTCCTTCCTTCCTTCCTTCCCTCCTTCCTTCTGAATGGCATTTCAGAGGATGAACCCAGAGGATTTATTATATTTTTATGATCTTTTATTTATTTATTTATTGGATAGAGGCAGCCAGAAGTTGAGAGGGAAGGGGGGGACAGACAGAGAGATACCTGCAGCCCTGATTCACCACTCACAAAGCTTTCCCCCTGCAGGTGGGGACCAGGGGCGCAAACCCAGGTAACATGTGCTCAACCAGGTGCGCCACCACCCGGCCCCTAAACCCAGAGGATTTTGCATGCACGATACCACTGAGCCTCCTCCTGGTCTAGCTTTTAACTTTTTTTTTTTTTTTTATTGCCACCAGGTTTCTTGCTGGGGCTCAGTGCTGGCACTATGATTCCTCTAGAGCCTGCGGCCATTTTTTCCTTTTTTTTTTTTTTTCTGTTTTTATTTGATAGGACAGAGAGAAATCGAAAGTGGAGGGGGAGATAGAGAGGGAGACAAAGAGAGACACCTGCAGACCTGAGTCACTGCTTATGAAGCTTCCCTCCTGTAGGTGGGGAACAAGCACTTGAACCTGGATCCTTCCAGACGGTAATGTCTACACTCAACCAAGTGCACCACTGCCCACACCTCCTGGCTTAATTTTTATGTTCTGTTTTTTAGGAAGAGAGAAACATGAGAGTACTACTCCACCATCCATGGAATCCCCTGGGTGACATTCGTGGTGCTCCCATGTGATGCTGGGGCGTGAACCCAGGGCCCCACGCATGTTTAGTCCTGCTCTCTACCTGCTCCACGAACCACCTTTTGATCTCCGTAGACTATGTTTTCTTTTTCTCTATTTTTTCTTTCTTCTGTTTCTCTTCCTTCCTTTCTCTCCTCTCTTTCTTTCTTTTTCTTCATTGCAGGAATACTTTACTGCTCTGAGCCAACTTTTTCAAATAGAAACATAAAGACAGGGAAAGAAACCACAGCATTGAATCTTTCTCCAGTGCAACAGGGGCTGGGCTGGAACCTGGGCTGCACACATGGAAAAATCGGTGTGCTATCCACATGAACTTTTTTTTTTTGCCTCCAGGGATGTGGGGGTTCAGTGCCTGCACTCCGAACCCACTGCTCCTGGAAGCCGTTTTATTGGGTAAGACAGAGAGAAATTGAGAAGGGAGAAGAAGGTAGAGAGGGGGAGAGAAAGATAGACACCTATAGACCTGCTTCACCGCTTGTGAAGCCACTCCCCTGCAAGTAAGGGAGCCGGGGGCTCAAACTGGGAACCTTGTGCGGGTCCTTGCACTTTGAACTTATGTTCCAATATTGTTATTATTATCACTAAAAGACAGAAAGGGAGTGACAGAGACACCAGGGCACCAAAGCTCCTTCAGTGTGGTGGGGACTGGGCTCCAACCGGGGCTGTGCACGTGGCAGAGCAGCCCACTCCCTGTCCTCGTGAGCTATCTTGCCGTCCCCTAGGCTACATTCTCTGAGCCAAGTAATGAAAATTGGCCAGCACCATTACCATCAAACTTGACGTGGAGCACGAAGTCCTTGTAGAGACGGCGCCCGTTGACAGGCCGCATGGCATCACAGAGGCGGGTGGTGTTGGGGCACAGGGCCCGGTGCATGTTGTGCAGTGCATGGGCCATGGCATACACAGCATTGACCACAAACATGATCTTGGACTCCTGCTCGAAGGGCACCATCCGCAGTGAGTGGGACGCACAGTCTCGCTGCCGGAAGCTGCAGCGGAACCTCTGCTCCCAGAATTCACGGAACCAGGGGTTCCGGCTGTTGTTCCAGGGGTCCAGGCTGCGGAAGTAGGAGGCAAAATCTCCGATGGGGTAGGAGGCCAGCTCAATCGTGATGGCACCCTCTGCAGCCCGCTCACTGCCCGCCACCACACTCTCCAGTGCCCCCCAGCCATCGCTGGCCACCCAGGTGAAGCTGGCGTTGAGGCGCTGGGCGGCGGCCAGGAGTTCGCGGGCATCCTCGGAGCGTGTGAACAGCACAGCCACGCGGGCGCTGGGTTTCTGTAGCAAGGCTCGAACCACACCCTCAAAAGCCGAGCGGCTCATGGCCCGCCCCACCTTCTCCGAGGTAGCCACACAGATGTTGCGGGCGCGGGCCTCCAGCTCAAAAGCTTCGATGCCTGTCTCGCCATAGTCCCCCTCAGACGCCACAGTGGACACATAGGTCCAGTTGAAGAAGCGGAGGATCTCGGCCATGGCCTTGGCTTGGAAAAAGTCGGGAGGCACCGTGCGGGCAAAGTAGTCATAGCGGGATTTGTCGCTCAGCTTGGCACTGGTGGAGGCATAGCTGATCTGTGGGATCTGAAATAGCCTCAGGAGGTTGGCCACCTGGTGAGGGGGACAGAGAGGGCAAAACCAGAGACCAAGTCAAAGGCTAGAGATACATGGATGTGTCCCCCCAGAACTATCAGAGTGTGGGGACAGTGTCCATGAGGTTCCCCCTGAGGTCTCCCTCTCCTAAAAGAGGTGTAGCCTGTCTTGATGTATCTTCCACTCAGGAACAGAGACACTTCATTTTGTTTTACTTCATTATTATTTTTTTCTTTATTATATTTTTTACCAAAGCATTGCTTAGCTCTGGCTTTTTGTGCTTCCAGGTACCTTACACAGGAAAGTTTGTTCCATGGGTCGGCATGATGGTTCACCTGCTTTGCGACAGGTATGAGCCAGCCGTGAGCCCGGCCCCCACTGCACTGGAGAAAGCTTCAGTGTTGTGTTACCTGTTCCTCTCACAGTGTTTTTGTCTTTCTGAAAAAGTTGTCCCAGAACAGTGAAGCCCCTGGGGATGACAGAAACAAAAGCAGAACAAAGGCTACTTGTGCTCTGGGTACCTCACTGGCCTGGGATAGGGAGATGACTATCCTATTCCGAGGGCAGAGGGAGAAGAGACCCTGACCAGAGCCACACCAGAACTCCTGTGTTTCCTCCTTCACTTGCATGATAATAGCAAAAACCAAAAGCAACATGGAGGCCCAAATCCTCCAGCAGAGAAAGGCTGGTGTGTTGTTGGGTTGTAGCTTGGCTGCACAGGACAGAGAGAGGCACTAGAGGGCATCTGGGACGTTTGGGGATTTTAAGCTGCCCAGTGGTTGAAATAGGTAGCCCTTCCGGAGATCGGTTCCCATCCACTGATGGGATGATAAAGAAGGAAGAGACTCCCCTGGAAATGGAGACCCAGTTCTATGGCCCACAGCCCCAAAAGCCCAAAGGCTGGACTTCTCTGAGAGCCTGAACTAGAAATAAGCAAAGCTTCCTACTTGTCTTTGAATGCTGGCAGCCACTGCCCACCCCAATGCCCAGAGTCTGCCCCCACAAGGAGGTTGTGGAATGGTGGGTAAAAAGCCGGGCATGGCCCCATTCCACAGGAGGGAGCTAGATTCTGTATTTGCAACTGGGACATGGGATCTTGCACTGAGTCCAGTGCTCTCTTCTCTCCACTTCTGGGTCCTTACGCAAGCTAACAAACCCTCTGTGAGACTCAGGTTCTCATACCTGTCTCACGAGGCCACTGAGAAGGTAAAAATGGCAGTGCATTCAAGGCCTCAGTGCTTTGCATATGGAAGATGGTAGGTGTCTGGACGAGAGAGAGGGGGGCAGAAATGACAAATCTTTGACAGGCAGGTATAGCAAAAGAATGAAGGGCTGGCTATTGTTCTGACTCAAACAAGGAAAAAGCCAAGATGTAGGCTGAAGGACCCAGCAGGAAGAAAGTAACAGTGCTCCTGGAGCTGAATACATAGAGTTGGGGCCCAGTGGTGGCACCTGGTTAAGTGAACACATTACAGTGCTCAAAGACCCAGGTTCAAGACCCTAGTCCCTGCCTACAGGGGGAAGCTTCGTGAGTGGTGAAGCAGAGCTGCAGGTGTCTCCCTGCCTCTTTCCCTCTCTATTTCCTCTTCCCCCTCTCAATTTCTGTCTGTCTCTATCCGATAATAAATAAATAAATAATGCATAGGGTCCTGAGGAGAACTGTTAGGAGGGCGACATGCTGGGAAACTGGCCCCACCCTAGTGGCCCCTGAAGACATTGGCAGGCAGAGGCTGCTTACCTTCCCCCCCCCCCCCGACCCCAGCCAGGGAGACAGAGGTGGTGTTGACAGGGTCACACCTGTCCAAGCTGCTACTGCTTACCTCTGATCGCCAGGACGAACAGGAAGAGTAATTCACTCCCTGCAGTGGGGGGACAGGGAAGCCTCTCCCAACCCAGGCCAGAAGCCGCCATCAGGGCTCATTCCTCTTAAACAAACACTCCAGCTCAGTGTTCCAGGCCCTACCTTCCTCCTAGAGGAAGCTGAGCCCCATCCTCCCACCCCAGCTTGATTTGCAGTGCTGCCCTCATCAACCAGCAGCCTCTAGTGGGCCTCGGGCAGCTAAACGTCCAGGTCGAGGAGAAAGCCAGGTGAGTCAGTCAGGGGAGCCCAGGACACCAGCTGGCTCAGTGCCTTGGAAAGCAAGAGGTAGGACTGGCTCCTCCACCTGCCTGCCATTCACATTCTTCTTTTAATTGCCACCAAGGTTATCTCTCTGGGAGTTTGGTGCCTGCACTATGGATCCGCTGCTCTTGGTGGCTTTTTTTTTTTTTTTTCTATTTTATTGGATAGGACAGAGATAACTTGAGAGGGGAGGGAGAGAAGGAGAGGGAGAGAGAAAGACAGGCATCTGCAGACCTGCTTCACCACCTGTGTAGCCTCCCCCCCCCACCCCCCCGCCCCAGAGGGGAGCAAGGGCTCAAACCCAGGTCCTTCTGCTTGGTAGTGTGTGCTCTTAACTGGAGTGCCACTATCTGCTCCCCTGCCCCCCAGAGCACTGCTCAGCTTTGGCTGATGGTGGCACTGAGGATTGAACCTGGGAACTCAGAACCTCTGGCTTGACAGTCATTTTACTTAACAGTTATGCTATCTCCCCAGCACTCGCCCTTTATATTCTGCACCCCCAGGACACCCTAGGGTTTTCCCTCCTGTCCCCTACTCATTCTGCTTTTCTTCCTCCTGAGCCCTCCACCCATTTCTCTTCTTAAGGATACTCGTGATTTCTGCCTGCTCCTTTCCAAACCAACTATCTGGAGCTCTCAGAGGCCCTTGGCTGAGAATCTTAGGGTTAATCTCTACTTTGCGAGTCAGTTACTGATTTATGACTCAGCCCTTTCCAACTATTTTCTCATTGATAAAGTGGGTTAATAACAATAGCAACTAATATCAATTATGCCAAGGACCCAATACATGTTCTGTGTTTTACCTCATCCTTTTATCCCCTAGCCAATGCTGGCTTTGGTGGTACCTGTGATTGAATCTGTGACCTGTGAACCTCAGGCATGAAAGTCTTTTCTGTGGTGCTAGGGTGGTAACATAATGGCTATGTAAAAAACATCCATGCCTGAGGCTCAGGGTGCCAGGCTCAGTCCCCAGCACCACTATAAGCCAGAGCTGAGCAGTGCTCTGGTTAAAGTCTAGCTGCCTTGGAGGTGGTTCTGTAGACAATTCTTGAGCATTAAGTCCAACTTTGGCCCATACCATCGCATGTGCCAGAGAGATAACTCTGGTGATCTCCCTTTCAAATATATAAACAAACAAACAAAGAGACAAATCTTTTAGTGACTTAAAAGTGGCAGTGACATACCTGGTAGAGCGCACACATTACTGGGCTCCAGGACTTGGGTTCAAGCCTGTTGTCCCCAACTGCCGGGAGGAAGGTTCAAGAGCAGTGAAGCAGAGCTGCAGGTGTCTGTCTCTCTCAGAAACTCAGGTAGGAAAGTTATTTTGCGTAACCGTTATGCGGCTCCCCAGCCCCCTGTCTCTCTTTCTTTCAGAGTGTGGCAGGGAATTAAATGCCCACCAGGAATGGTAGCTACTTTGCAGACACTGAGCTCCAGTGAAAAGCCTAATGGCAAAAAACAAGCAAACAAACAAACTTTTATTGGGTTGTCAGAAAAGTCCTGGTGTATTTTTGCATAGAAAAACAGAAAAAAAAAAGTCATGACTTTTCTGACAACCCAATGAAAACCACAAATAAGAAAGAGAAAAGAAAGTCTGTTATGTGCTATCTCCTGGGCCCCCCCCCCCCATTGAATTTACCACAACCATAAGAGTGGCTGGTGTGCTGAGTTCCATTTATAGGAGACAGACACAGAAGAGGCAAAATGCCCTACATCACATAGTGAGCACGCCAGGATCCAAACTTGGGGCTATGAGTCAAGAGGCCTGGATATTAAGCTTCTCAGGTTGCGTGTGTGTGTGTGTGTGTGTGTGTGTGTTTGCAGAAGTGGGCTGTTTTCCTTGCTTTGTTTCTAAACATCGGTCTTCATTATGTGCCAGGGGCACTATATTAGCGTTCTGTAAAAACCTACTTAAAGGACATTTCTAGTTCCTCTTCCAGGTCCCCAGCTCCAGGCCCTCTGTCCCCCATGTGGGAAGCCCCAGTACCTGGATGGAGACGTCACTGTAGGAGCCACCGATGACACCAGTGATGGCGGTGGGGGCATCCCCATGGGTGGCATAAGAGCCATCAGGGCAGATGTGGCGTGAGCCGTCAGCGCCTCGGCTGAGTGAGGCTCGCACGAAGTCAAGCGCCTGCTCCAGGGCATGCGTGTCTTTGGAGCAGCTGTCAAGTATGTGCGCACCCAGGCGCACACCTGGCAACAGATGTGGGTCGCGGTTGATGCGGTCCAGCGCAAAAAGCATGGCCTCCAGGCGCTGGATGCCACGGTGCTCGTTGACTGGACCGCACTCCTCTGCTGGGCTGCCCTTCTGGTGCACTGGGAACAGCCCACCAAGCACCAGGTCCCCCTCCAGGGTCAGCACCTTCTTGGTGGGGCCCTCAGCCACAATGCCCCACAGCAGCTGCAGTCCCAGGAACCCAAGCAGAGAACCCATGGCCTCAGAGGGGTGGGTGGGTGGGTGGGTCCAGTAGTCCTGGGCCTCCAGGGGTTGAGAGCAAAAGCAGCAAAAGCAAAAGGGGAGGAAAGCACGGACAGGGAAAGAGATGAGAAGGGGCCCCGTTCCTGTAAAGACAGACAGACAGACAGAGAGGAGAGAAATAGAACCTGAGAGTGGCTCCCCTTTCTTCCTCTGCCTACCCTAACCCCCTTTCCCAGGGACTTGGAAGTCGGGGAGACATGGCATCACTAAGTGGCTGGGAAGCTCCTTCGATGCCCCATTGGACTGTCTCAGCCCTGCCCTGGTTTGAGACTGGAGATGAACCATGTGTCCATCCCAAACTCAGCAGAGAGGAGAGATCCAGTTAAAAGACAGATAGATGAGCCCTTCAACATCAATCCCACCAGAAGTCAGAGAATGCACAGGGTCCCGTGAAAACTCCCCAGGGCCCCAAGGTCAACAGTTTTGCAGCAAAGGTCAGTCCATGGGGGTTCACCCTCCGTACTGGCCCTTCGAATTCTAGAGAGGGGCCACTGCTGAGAACTCACAGGGAAAAAGTCCTACCTCCCCAGGGGGTGGGGGGTAGGTAAATACCGGAGGGTATTAACCTCTGGTTCTTAAAGAAAGCCACCCTCAGAGTTCCCTGATTGAGGAAACCTAGGAGAGTTCAGGCCCTCAGAGTTAAACAGCAAGCTAGAGATGCTGACCACTGGGAGGGTGACCAGAGTGGTTGCAGGTTCTGGTCAACAGGGAAAGTAGAGGTGTGTGTGTGGGTGTGTGTGGGTGTTGGAGGGAGTTCATCCAGTCAGAATCTGGAAGCTTTTCAGAATGAGACTTCTGCACATCTTAGTTCTGTGTAGAATGCTAGGTGACACTTTCTGCTTGTTTTCCCTTGAGCTCAGAATTGAGCAGAGAAAGCCAGCAATTTAATCTCCTCATTCCCAGTCTCAGGGTGTTGCCTCAGCCCCCAAAGATCCTCCCTCCCCTCTTTCATCCTGAACTCTATCCTTTGCCCTCCCAGAACACGCCTCATAGGCTTCTCTGGACCACAGAGGCTTGGAAAGGGTAGGAGAGGGAAACTGAGGTTGGAAGAAAGCAGCAACTTGCCCGAGAGCCCTCTGTCCTGGCTGCAGAGAATGTGGCTCTTCACTTCACCTCCTAACTCCCCAGAGTTCATCTCCCACTGGTGCCCAGCAGAGAGACGAGGGTCCTTCCTGTGGGCAGCGTGAAAGAAGCAGCCCACCCAGGCAAACCGAGAGCACGAAGACCAGCACAGATGGAGACGGGAACCCAGATGGGGGCTGAGGCTCACAGGTTCAATACCCAAGCCTCTCTCGTGGGCTGAGACCAACGCTGTGTCAGGGAGAGAATCCCATAGGTGGGCCACCCAGGGGCCTGGGCCACAAAATCTGGGCAGGGACCAGTTGAGTCCAAGAGGCTGAGACAAAGACAGAGGCACAGATAGAAAGATGGACCGAAAGACAGAGAGAGGTAGAAGGCAGGAGGGAGCGCGATGCAGGGCTTGCGTTCTCAGAGGAAAGGTGGACGCCTGAGATTGTCTTCTCCCTTCCCCAGCGCCTGGAGAGGGCTGTTCGGAACCCGGGCCGGTCTTGCCCGGGGACTCTTGGGACTGAGAGACGAGGGTTTAGTACCCAAAGGTCGGCGCGGCCGCGGCACGACCGGCTCACCCTACCTGGCGCGCCCGGCTCTGGCGCGGAGAGCAGCGGAGAGGAGCGGGGCGCGGGGCGCGGGTTGCAGCGCCCGCTCGCTGGCTGGTTCGGCGGCTCTGCGCTGTCCGCCCGCCCCGCAGCTTTCAATCGCTGCCGCCCCGCCCCCGGCCCCGGCCCGCCCCCGGCCCCTCCTCCGTGCCGCCCCGCTCCCAACCCGGCCTCTGCCTCCTTCCAGATTCCTCCACTGCGCCCGGCTTTCCGCGGCCACTGCCCGGAGCTGTCCGCCGCCGCGTGGTGCTGAACCCGCGGGCGCTCCCGCTCCGCCGGGGAGCAGGCGCCTAAGGACCTGAGCCCACTCCTCCAGAGAGGGGGGGGACACCTGCGCGAGGCTGGGGACTGGGAAGGTCAACGAGTCCCCGGGGGGTGCGCACAGAGCCCTCCCTGGGTCCCGGACTGCCAGAGCGGAGAGGCTGGCCCTGGGATCGCAGGGTACCACTGGGGAATAGGTAAGGGGCACGTGGTCTCCCATCTATTTCATTTTATTTATAGGCAGAAATTGCGTGGGGAGAGAAGGAGATGCAGAGAGGCACCTGCAGCACTGCTCCACCACTGGCGAAGCTTCCCCCCCAACACACACACACACCCTGCAGGCGGGGCCTGGGGGTTGAAGCCCAGTCTTTGCTCATGGTGATGCCTGTACTCTTCCCCGGTGCACCACTGCCCCCCCACCCCTGCCTGCCTCACTTATGAACATGTCAATCCACATGCCAGGCCTGGGGCGGGGGCATGTACATATGAGGGCCGGGTCCTGAGTCACCAGGAGGAAGCCATGTTGGGGGGGGAGGAGAGCAGGGTACAGGAAGGTCAGGAGAAAATGGGGCTTCCACTTCCTTCTTGCAGATGACCTTTAAAGCTGCTAACTCTCCCCTCCCCACCCACCCCAGCCTTGACCTGCCCTTGCCCTCTCCCCACTCACCCTCACTCACCCTCACTCAACCCCACTGTCCAAAGGGTATTGGTGTGAGAGCTATTCACCTGGGGTGGAGAATAGAGCTGTAGGGCCAGGGACTAGGGTCCAGTCTGAGGGACACGCTGATGCTGGCAGGGGCATCTGGGAGGGGAGCGGTGAGTGTGTAGAGGCTCCTGAAACTGGCTGGCTGCTGCGTAGGAGGGAGCAGGAGCTGGAGCCTGGGCAGAGGGAGGACAGCTCTGAGAAGATGCTCTTGACTTCTCCCCTCCCTGCAGCGGGATGGGGAAGGATGCCCCTGGGCAGGGCTGGGTGGGTAGGACACACACCCAGATTTAGCTCCAGAATCTGTTGTCTGCCCCTCGGCACGCACACATACTAAGCGCTAAGGGGGCAGGACTTCCCTCCACGAGCTCCCCCCCGGGTGCTGCCCTTCCCTCTACAGGTGTCAGCAGCTCATACACACACTAATGGCACAGGCCTCTCTGGCATACACACCCGTGTGTGTGTGTGTGTGTGTGTGTGTGTGTGTGTGTGTGTGTGGCAGCTGGAAATGAGGAATCGCAAAGGACAGGCTTTTTCTCCAGACACAGCGCCCGATGCTCTGGAAAGAGCTCAGCTGTGAAAAAGACATCAAACCCAAACAAACACAAACTCCATCACTAATGGGAGGTGAGGTGGCAGCAAGATGAGGGCTCAGAGCTGCCAGACAAGACTGGGGAGACAGACGTTGTCTTCCACCGGCGCTCTCACCCTTCCCGGCTGGCTGAGAGTCTGGGAGCACCAGGCTGGACACCTGCACCACAGGGGCCGAGTGCACAGGGTGCTGAGGTGAGAGGAGCCATATGGCAACACAAAGGACACAGAGAGGCCTCGTAATACAGACCAGGCAATGGCACAGCCTGCAGCAAGCGGGCTGCATTGAACCATGGTGGCACTTGGACATGCATTTATATGGACACAGACAGCACTCTGCCTTACACAGAGCCGCACGTGCGGACACGGTCACACACAGCCGCACAGACATTACCATAATGCGTGACTTTACATGTGGACACACACAGCTGTACACACAGGCACAGCCACATACACAGAATGTGGATACACAAGGGGACATGTCCACATAGACGTAACTGTGCTCATGGACACACAAGAGCATGGGACTCTAGTTTCACCAAGGATAAAGAAAAGCACAGATTTACACATAAACACACAACCACACGCAGTTTGCATGCAGACAAGTCTCTTTAGAGATGCTTCTCGTCAGTCTCAGTCCTTTAATACACAACCACGCACGGTCATACACACAGCCAGCATCCACACATACCAGTTATCAACACCCAGCCACAATCTCACGCTGATGCTCAGTTGGTCCTCCTTCACCCAGAACCACCGGCCGCAGAATCATCTGTGGTTACACACACAGAGCCAGGCAGGGGCACGCGTGTGTGCGTGTGTGCAGGCTCACGCAGGCACCGGCGGGCACTGCAGATACATCCTCCCATGCTGGGCAGACAGCAGCATGAGCACAGGGACACTCAAGCCACAGGCATAAAGGCGTCCCTTGGAAGCAGACAAAGGCAGGTTGTAAGCCCCCACTCCTGAGCTCTGGAGGACACTCACAGCTTGGGGAAGCCTCTGGGGCTGCTGTGATGGGGAGAGAGGGTAGGCAGCTGGTAATTGGGGTCACATCCCTTCCCCTCCTCTGGCCAGGGATACTCCTGCCTGCCTCCAGCCTGTCTGCCCAGGGTTCCCCAAAGATGAACCAACAAATGCACAGTCCAGATCAAGGTGAAACAAGAAAATCAATTGCTTTATTCTGGGTCTTGGAAGCTCTGATGTGAATCTGAAAAAAGACGTAACGGGGGTGGCAGCCTTGGGGGCTGAGTGCAGAAAACTCTTCTTGGCTCCTTTGTCCCAAGGAGTTGAGCGGACAGTGAGGAGAAGGCATAGCTAGAGGTCCAGGGTGGCCAAAGTCAGGTGCCCCCCCGAGGCCCCTGGCCCCAAGCTGGGCCAGGAAAGTAGAGGAAGAATAGGGCTGGAGAGTCAGCCTAGTTCCTTAAGGACTGCACCATGGAAGGGTGTAGACCAAGGGCTACTCCTCACCCTTCTCAGGGGTACTAGGCTCCCGCAGCCACTTAGCAGCCCCCAAAGGTTCAGCCTCAGGACCCAGCCTTGGCTCCCCCAGGGGTCCCTCACCCTCCAGGTCCAGTTCCTCAAAGGATGAGCCACTGGCACCTGACTCGCTGTAGCTGTGCTCACTGCGGGTGTCGCCGTCATCCCAGCCACGGCTGCTCACCCCAGGGGACAGTGTGGCAGCTGAAGTCTCTCGGCTGCCAGGACCCACCTCCAGGCTTATGGAACTTGTGTCACTCATGGTGTCAGCTCCTGGGTCAGGGAGAAAAAGCAAAGGTTAGTGGGTCTCCGTCCCCCTCCAGAGAACAGGCTCCATCGGCAGCCCGGCGACTCTGCACCCCCACTAGGCTCCTCAATCAGTAAGAAAGCCGCCCTACCTCAGAAGGCTCATTCCAGCTACCCTCTCTCTACCCTCTGCCCCAAGGGGCTGTGCTGGCAGGTCAGAGAGAGGCAACACCCCTCCCCTGCCCTGAATTAGCCTCAGCTCCCTGCATTCCCACAAAGCCTGCTCCTGGACCACCAGGCCTCCACCCCTACCCAAGTCCATTAAGGGCCACTCAGCCCTGAGGTGAGGAGCTAAGGGTGGAACAAAGAGACTCGAGCAATGTCCCCTCCTCCACCCATCAGGCTTGGAGAGAGGACTATCCAGGGCCAGCTACAGTAGCAGGGTGCGATCAGGAGGCCCAGAATAGGGGTCTGGACCAGCAGGCTATTCTGCTGTCACGCCCCCACAATGTAGGGCTCTCCAAGGAGCAGAGGATATCCAGGAAGTCAGCTGACCCCAGCCTCAGGCCCATACTGAACCCTAACTTGAGGACGTAGCAGGAGTGAATGAAGAAGTCCTAAGAAATGTACAGTGAGTTACATGAAGGAGTGCTCTGGGATGTTTTTATTGCTTATGCGCATTGCTTTTATTAGTGGTTTAATAATTGTTTACAGAATTCTAGGGCCACAGGGGCTAGGTTCCTAGCACACCCACCAAAATTCTGTGCCCACCCACCATCCATGGGATGAATGAATGTTATTTTTTAAGTATTTTACTTAAAGAGAGACACCTGCAGCCCTGCCTCACCACTCATGAAGCTATCCCCCTGCAGATGAAGACCAGGGCTTGAACCCGGGTCCCTGCACATTGTAAAATATGCACTCAACCAGGTGCGCCACCATCCAAACCCTGGAATGAAGTGTTCTCTATTCTGGGGTTACTGAGAGGGGCTTCACCCTCCCCGGCCAACCTCCAGCCAGTGGTGGTTTCTGAGTTACGAGGCAGAAGTCAGGATCACGAGAGCACTCTGTTGAGGTTAGAGCCCCACGACAGCACTCGGCTAGGGGGAGGGTCCAGGCCCCTCCCACCTCCAACCCGGTCTGTGCAAGCAGACCCTTCATCTGTATCAATCAGGAACAGCCCCTCAGATCAGTGGGGTGGGGGAGACAGAGTCCAGGCTCACTGTATGCACTTGTGGTTGTGGGGCTTTTCCTGTGTGTGTGTGTGTGTGTGTGTGTGTGTGTGTGTGTGTGTATCACAGGTGAGAGCAGGATGGTCAGCTTCTCTAGATCCTGTCTCCATGGCGACAGTGCACTGAGCCAGGTGCAGCTGGGAACTGTTTAGAGTCAGCCTACAACTTTTACTGGAACTCAGCTGGGGCCAAGGGTGGGAGTGGGGAGATTTAGGGTTTGTCCCCCAAACCTCCAGCCCTGACGTCAAGTGGGCACTACTGGCAGAGGTGAAGTGAGCCCTGAAAGTGCCAGGCAACTGGTCCAAGAAGCTCTCCTTAGTGGTTTTCTGCCGTCAGGGTTATAGTTGGGGCTTCTTGCCTGGTAGGCTCTACTTTAGATAGAGATGACGGAAGCAGAGAGAGAGAGAGAGACAACACCAGAGCTTCCTTCAGTGTGGTGGGGCACACACGACGAAACGGCACACTATTCAAGTGAGCGATTTCACTGGCTTCTTCTTTACGTCTCCCTCCCTCCCTCTCCTCCCCTCCTTCCTTTCTCTCAATATACGAAGGGAGAGATGACTATGAAAAGAGAAGGAAGATAACACAGCATCGCCCACCGCGCGGGAAGCTTTCTCTGTGCAGGTGCCCCCTGCGGTAACCGGGGCTCTGAGCATAGCTAAGTGTGCACTCTACCAGGTGAGCCATCTCCCGGGGCCCCCACGGCTCCCTTCTCGCTGGAGCCCCAGTCATACTTCCCAGGGCAAATGCATTCAAGATCCTGGGCTGCTTCCTGGGCTGCTGCCCTCTGACCCTGGGACAGAACTCTAGGCCCTCATTTGCTTCTTAACTGATGATTAGCGCTCCAGGGACTGAAGGTCAGGCAGGGGCAAAGGAAGGTGATGGTTCTTCACTGGCCCCATTAACCTGTCACATTCTACAGACCCACCCAATGGCTCTCTTGGGACCTGGGTAATGGGAGCCTGCCTGCTTGCTCCCAGGAAAGGAGTGGTCAGAAGAAGGCGCATGAATACCCCTGCAGGTCAGGTCCCAGTACGCTGTGATGAGGACAGTCCCCGGGGACATGGCAAAGGAGTCGAAGACAGGAAAATGGCACCCTCCATTGCCCTGAGGTCTACACAGGAGTCCCATTCTTGGGTCTGTGTCTCAGGCAGAAGGAGCCAGGCAAGTGTCTAATTCCCCAGGGCTGCTGGGGCAGGGAATAAAGCTGCCACCTTCACCCCAGCCCCTTTTTCCTACACTGCCCACAGCCAGTGAAGGAAATCAAATATTCATCGTCTCTCTGGAGCTAAATAATACATCAATGTAATAACAGGCACAAGGCAGCTAATCACCCCCTTTCACCTCTCAGCCCAAGCTGGGGCCTCAGCAGGGAGGCAGGCAGGGACAGGCCAAGTCTGGGGCAGTCAGGCACCCACCACACACTGCTGCGGAAGTGGCGCGCACCTGGCAGGCAGACTCCGGAACCCGCCCCGGTGTCAGGGCGTAGCCTGTCAGAGGTGGGCAGACCCCTCAGCCCCCCACACCAGGGAGGGGGCGGGCAGGCTGGTGGGGAGGACAGGCCGAGGAACGGGGGGGCGTGGGAGCTGCGGGCACAGCCAGCTGTAGTGGGTGCCAAGCAGCCCTTCAAAAACCCTGGCAGGCAGTGTTTGGGAGGAAGGCTGGGTAGGTAAAGGAGGGTGGCACAGGCAACAGAGGAAGGTCATAGGAAGGTCAAGGCACTCCGCCTTTCTGTCCTGGGAGCTGCCTGCTGACCTCATGCTGCACAAGTGTGTCCAAAGTGAGGACCGAGGAGTGTCTGCCGGGCATCACCAGGCGGGTGGGGGCGGTGCCCCATGGAGGTAATTAAGTAGCGGATGAAGTTAACAGTGTTGGACACGGCCCACAGGGAGCAGAGAGTGCCGCCCAGCCCACCAGCTCCCTTCCTGCCAGCACATGCCTCTCCAGAGTGACCTTGGCTACTGAAGATTAGTGGACAAAGGGAGTCTCCTAAGAAAGAACATGGACAGGGCAGTCACTCTCCTCCCAGCACTGAGTCACTACAACAGGTCACAGCTCTCCCAAAATCACAAAAGGCTCTGCCAAACTCCTGGGGTCAGTCAGGGGTCACAAGAGATCATGGCAGGGGGACAGACTGAGGGCCAGTAAGCAACCTGCCAGCTGGGACATGGGTATGAAAGCTGACTGGTGGCAGGGACCAGGCAGAAGGGCCTCGTGACCCTCTCTGGGTGCCCCTGGCAGAAAGAAAGCAGCTGCCTAGGTGGAAGCCCTATGCTGATGGAAGAGCACATCCTGTGGCCTCTCGGCCTGGCAGCTCAGTGTCAATCTGACGTTGTGGTGAGTCCCGCCACGGTGATGCTGCCTCAGCCCCCTTCCTATGAGCACCCAGCTGTCTGTGGTCTGTTTCCAAGGGTATCCATCCCTGTTTCATCTGAAGGGAATCTGGACAAAGTCTCTGTCGTTGTGTTGCCAAGGGCAACACATGTAAATGCACCTCTACAAGATCCATGTGCTGGGAGCAGGCAGCTCCACCTGTGGGTGCTGGGCTAGGTGGGCCTCCTTCAGCAGAAGCCTGGACGCACACAGTGACGACCCCTCCACCAGGCCTCTCCAGGTCCAGAGAGAGGGGCTTCCCTCAGGTCTCCATCCTCCACCCCGCCTTACCCGTGCCATCCGTCTGGGCATCGTTAGCCTCTGCAGGTGCCCGGCTCTTCCTCTCTGCCTCCTTTGCTTCAGGAACATAGAAGTCTCCTTGCCGTGCCAGAGGGCACATGAAATAGATCTGGTCTTGCTGGTAAATCTCCAGTCGGGGGTGGGCACACAGCTTCCGCTCCTTGCAGTAGAGAGACAATAAGTACACCTGGGACCTGGGACCAACAAATTGTTCAGAAAACACTGGTCCCATAGATCCATGAAGGTCAGTATTCTGAACCTGCCCAAGACACAGACCCCATAAATATGGTCCCAGACACCCAAGTCAAAGCTTAGCCTACAGGACTTTCCATCACCTGGTCCTGAGTTCCTCTTCACCCAGGACAACAGGTAGACTGACCCTCAGGAGAGGCCAGTGTTGCTGACCCTTATGGCTCTGGCCTCTGTCCTTACTGAATGTGTTCCCTACAGGTCCCGGACAGGGAATCCAGGCCAACTAAACTTCTCCTCTGCTCCTGTTTCAGTCTAGGTCAGGTCTATGCCTTACTCCAACACTATCAAATGTGCTTAGTTCCCTTCCCTTCTCCCACCTGGGTCCAAAGTTTTGCTCAGTGAGGAGGAGGCAGACCTTAGGCTGGAGAGGCAGTTAAGATAGGTCACTGATGACACCCAGCTCCCCAATGTTCCAGAGTACCAGCTCACAGGGTTATAAGGCCCAAGATGGGCACTCCAATTTGTCTGGACACAGGCGACAACACAGACAAATACCAGAGATGCCCTGAGACATGAAGGAACAGAAACAACAAGGGTCACCTGCAGCCTGCCTCCCCTTTCCTGTGATGTAGCACAGTCCCCACTAAAAAGGACCACAAGCCCCGCTCTGCCACTGCTCACCCAACTTCACAACACAGCTATTTATAGCACCCGCCCGGCTCTCACCGTGAGTTCTGCAATGAGCCTTCCACTTAGCAGTAATGAGAGACTCATCACCCAGTGGGGAAAAGCCACTCCAGGACTCCGCTCGTCAGCCTGTCTGGCGAACTCTAGGACTGGGGAACCGCTCCCAATTAGAGTGAGTGAGGAGGGCCAGCAACACAGTGCACTTGGTGGTGTACCCGGTTTGCCACGCATGAGAGCCAGGCGTGACCCTTGCTCCCACCTCACTGGAGGAAGCTTTGGCGCTGTGGCGTCTTTCCCACTTTCTTTCTCTCTAGTCTCTGTCTGAAAAAGCCATCCCAAGGGCAGGGGAGATAGCAAAGAGTTATGCAAAAGATTCTGTGTCTGAGGATCTGAAGTTCCAGGTTCAATCCCCAGCACCATCATAAGTCAGAGCTGAGCAGGGGTGGGGCTGGGGTTAGGCATCCCCAAATGGTGAGGCCTCACAGTGACCTCCCCCGACCCCCCCTTGTGTGAGGAGGTGGCTCAGCAGGCAGGAGAACCAGGCTCATATGAGTAAGACCCTGGCTTTGATCCCCGGCACTGAATACGCTGAAGCAGAACTCTACACATATTCATTCTCTCTCTCCTTCTCATAAAAATAAATCTTTAAAAAGGTGAAAGAAGAAAGATGGGGAGGAAAGAAGAGGAGAAAAAGAAGCAGGGTCAGGAGACGGCTCACCTAGAAAGAGCACGCTGTCACGCACCAGGACCCAGCTCATGGGAGCACCATGCAAAGGAAGGTTCCATGAGAAGTGAAGCAGTGCTGTGATCTCTCTCCTCCTTCTCTCTCTCCCTTTATGCCTTTTACCCTCTATCTAAAAAAAATAAATAAATAAACAGAAGAATAAGAAAAAACAAAAACATTAGTCTGCCAGGAGTGGTGGAATCATGCAGGGGTGAAATTCCTGTGAAGTCCTGGTAGGGAGAGAAAAAAATGAAATATGTACAGCCCAGGTCCAAGCCTGGCCTCACTGTGTTGTAGGAAAATACAGTTCTGTTGTAGTGTCTCTCTGAAAAGTCAGCCTGGAGTGGTGAAGCCTTGGTGACTGAAAAAAAAGAAAAAGAAGAGTGAGCAGTGAGCGATCTTTACCAGTCAAGATGCCCAGCAGCCACCAGCAGGGTGTGTCTAGAAGCCATGTGGGGCTGCAGCTCAGCCGCGGACTCCATGAGGGTGCCAAGAAGGCCTTTCACCCCCAGTCTGTATGGGCTCAAAAGCAGAAAGGGGTGTCCTAACACTGACACCTCCAGCGTCAGTCACCACTTCTAATGATTTGTGTCCACTGGTTTTAAAATAAGCTGGCTGCTCTTCGGGTTATCTCTTGAGCTCATGTCTCCAACCCCAGGCCGAAGATGGCTTAGCAGGTGGGGTGTGCACCTCACCCTGTCTCCAGCTCCAACTATGTCTGAATACACCGCTACCTAGCTCTTCCAAACTGCCCCCACACTCACCGCAGCTCTGGTCTTCAGAGTAGGCTGCTGAGAACACCACAGGAAGCAGGAACTACAAAGGCTCCAGGGTGCCACCAATGCCAGCAGTTGGGGACAGGCATCTGCCAGACCTGAGCCCCACTCTGTGAGTTGGGCCATCTCACCAAGATCAGGATCAAACAGCCAAAGCAAGTCCAGGCCTCCTCTGGCTGCTAGGGCCTGGCCTGGCCAGCACGCCCACACTCTGGGTATTCACAAAGTCCCAAACGGCTAGGTGACAGAGCTCACCTGGGAGGCACCTGCTCTGTTGCACCACAGTACTGGGGAGCTTCGATGACTTCCCACTTGAAAAGTCACCCCAGAGTGGTGAAACCCCAGTAACTATAGAAAAAGGAAAGAAAACCAAATCCAAAGGGAAGTCTTTGCACGGCCATCAGGTACCTCGCCCTGACAACTAGTGTCAAGGGCAACATCCCCACTGGCTTTGGGGAAGAGGCGTGTTAGCTGCTCACCCTGGAACTCAAAAAGGGGGCCAAGGGGTCCCTACCCCAAACCCAGCCAAGACTCAAACAACCTGCCCCAATTCCCTCCTGGAAGTAACAGGAATTAGCAGTAACAGGTACCAGAAGCAGGAGCAGTGTGTCTATTTACCCTTCCTCTGGGGTGGGCACCAGGGTGGGCAGCACCAGGCAGATACCCTGTGCCACCTGCTCTGCCAGCCCCCTCATTGGCAGGCAGGAGGAAGCTCTGTGGCTGCTCTGCGCATCTGCCTCCTCCAGAGAGCCCAACTCTGAAGTTGCCTGACTGTGGACATCCTGTTGCCATGGAAACTGCATCCTCCATCCTTGTCGTCGCCTTCATCTCAAAGCCATCAGGGAGAACAGAGGAATAGGGGAGAGAGAGGAGAGGGGAAAAAACCATGGCCTGGCTCCATAGCCCTTCCTTCCCTGCCCAGTCCTCCCTCCTCACAGCATCACACAGGCAATGCCAGCTGCCTGAGTCTGCCCTTGGTCCCCTGGAGGGGGAGCCTCATATGGGAGCTCAGCCCAGTTCTACCCCCACCACCTGGGGGCCCCTGGCCCTCCCTGCTGGAGGGAGGCATGGAGCTAATTAAAATCTCCTTGATGGCTCAGTCCCAAATCATTTTAACACATGCTGGGTCCGTCAAAATTCGGGCTGGGTCAGAGAAGGGGCTGGAAGAAGGCAAAGACTCAAACTTCCAACCCAGTTCCATAGGCAGCTTTCCTGGGAAAGTCTTTCTCTTTTCGCCCAGTGAGCAACAGCGAGTCCAGTGAGGACTGTAGACAGAGGTTAGAGGGCAGGGCTGGCCACATGTACGTCCTGCCCCTGGGTGAGCAGGCAGAGAGGACAAGCCCTTTCCCTCACAGCCAGATGCAGTATCGAGGGAGCAAGGGTAGCCATGGGCTGGCTCTCAGGTCTTCACTGCACAGCTAGAGCTGGAGCTGGAGCAGCAAGTCGATGCACCGCTAAGTACTGGAAAAGCACTGGTGGAAGGCCGGGCCAGTTGCCTCTCCCCCAGCCAACCCAGCGAGCCCTTGAACGCAAGACTGCCCAGGGCCAAGGACACCAGGTAAAAGTCACTCTGGGTAAAGGGTGGCTCTGCTTGGAGTCCTCCCAGCCCTGGACACAGCCCAAGGTTTAAGGAAGTATCACTGAGGAGGGGACCTACTCTGACCAATGAAGCCACAGGTCATCGGATTATGTCACAGCCCAGAGCAGCTCATCCTCATTGTCTCAGGAGGGGCCACAAGGCTACTCCCCAAGCTGGGAGGAATGCGGTCACCCAGACCTCCCCACCTAATAGGAAGAAGGTAGCCAATCACACCAAGATGCCACCAGAAACTTCTAGAAATTGGATTGAGTAGTTCTAGTTCCTTAGATTCACCTCCAAGACTTCCTTCCAACCTGCACTCCCCACAGGAAGAAGTAAGAGGGAAGCTCTGGCCTCTACCCAGTGTAAGAATTTCCCAGAGACACCAACCACTAGCACTTTCTTCAATGCCAGCTCACCCACTGGCCCACTGTGGCTGATGGCAAGGGAAGGAACAGCACAGACAAGGCTGCATGGTGCTACTCATTCAGCTACCTTGGCAGTAAGTCATACAGTCCCTCCTTACCTCAGGCTGGACCCACCTGGCGGATGGGCAAACATTAAGACCACACAACTTGAAAAAATGCTCCAAGTCTCTGATTGTCAGAAAAATGCAAATAAAGACAACAATGAGGTACCACTTCACTCCTGTGAGAATGTCATACATCAGAAAAGGTAACAGCAGCAAATGCTGGAGAGGGTGTGGGGTCAAAGGAACCCTCCTGCACTGCTGGTGGGAATGTCAATTAGTCCAACCTCTGGGGAGAGCAGTCTGGAGAACTCTCAGAAGGCTAGAAACGGACTTACCCTATGATCCTCCAATTCCTCTCCTGGGGATATAGCATAAGGAACCCAACACACCCATCCAAAAAGATTTGTGTACACCTATGTTCTTAGCAGCACAATTTGTAATAGCCAAAACCTGGAAGCAACCCAGGTGTCCAACAACAGATGAGTGGCTGAGCAAGTTGTGGTCTATATACACAATGGAATACTACTCAGCTTTTTAAAAAAGCTCAAAAAAAAAAAAAAAGTGACTCACCGTTTTCAGCCCATCTTGGATGGAGCTTGAAGAAATCATGTTAAGTGAAATAAGTCAGAAACAGAAGGATGAATATGGGATGATCTTGCTCTCAGGCAGAAGTTGAAAAACAAGATCAGAAAAGAAAACACAAGTAGAACCTGAACTGGAGTTGGTGTATTGCACTAAAGTAAAAGACTCTGGAGTGGGGGGGGGGGGGGGGAATACAGGTCCAAAGAGGATGACAGAGGACCTAGTGGGGGTTGTATTGTTATGTGGAAAACTGAGAAATGTTATGTACAAATTATTGTATTTACTGTCTGTTGGTATGCATGAGACCCCTTCTGTTTCATTTGGTTTAAATCCCCCCTGCTTAACACTATTTTATTTACATAACCACTTCATTCTATTTACATAACCACTGTTAACAAGTTCCACCCTCCCTCCAGGGCATTTGTGGTTCAGTGATAGGATTCTCGCCTAATCTGCCCCCTCTTTGTCACACTCTGATTTTCACCAGTCACTTTTCTCTCCACCCTCTCTATGTCACATCCTGTTTCCACCTTACTTGGCAAGTATATATAAAGACAGCATTGTGAGTTTTACAGTACTGTACCTTGAGTTTAGCTTAGCTCGTCTTAGATTGTGCTGCGTCCTGCATGAATAAAGAGATACTGCCTACAGCTCAACCATGAGTCCCTGGTCGTCTGTTACCCGCCCGTGAAGCCAGCCCATTGAAAACAACATAACCCGGCGAAAACAACATAGCCTGGAGAAAACAACAACTTTCGAATGTAAAACATTAACCCCCCAATAAAGAAATAAAAAAAAAAAGATTATATAACTCAGGGATCTCGCCAAGAGGCTAAACTGGCAGACTGAGGCAGTTCACTCAGTTCTTACTGAATCAAGGAATGGAAAAAGAAGGAGGAAGAAGGAACCTGAACTACCCTCATTTGGTATTTTGCTTATAGAGCATCAATTGGCCCTGGGAAGAGGGTAGGAGGCAGAAGATACCAGGCCCAGGGAGACACTGAGGTAGAGCCCACAGATAACTCAATGACTGTATCTGCTCAGAGCTAAGCAGCCTCTTAAATCCACAAAAAGGACAGGCCTAGGACTGGCTCATATATGTTCTACCAGAGTTTTAAGCCCTGAAAGGGAAGATGTCTGCTCTATCCATTCTTTCAAAAAAATAAAAAATAGTGGTCCGGCAGATGGCACAGTGGATGAAGTGTTAGACTCTCAAGCATGAAGTCCTGAGTTCAATCCCTGGCAGCACATGTACCGGAGTGACGTCTGGTTCTTTCTCTCTCCTCCTATCCCTCTCATTAATAAATAAAATAAAATATAAGAAAAATAATATATATATAATTTTTATTTTTTAAGGAGAAGAGGAGGAGAGGAAGATGATGAAGAGGAGGTGAGGAGGGCAGAAGGAACTAGAGTATCACCATAGCACACCAGGGACTGAATCCAGGAACTCATTTTGAGAGCAGTACTTTATCTTCTGTCACCTCCTGGGTCAGTGGTTGTTTTTTTTTTTTTTTTTTTTTTTTTGCTAGAGTGCTAGAGACAGAAACTGAGAGGGGAGGGACAGAGAGAAGGAGAGAGACTTGCAGTACTGTTTACGCTCATGAAGCATTCCCCCTGCAGGTGGGAACCAAGGGCTTAAATCCAGATCCTTGCACACCGTAATATGTGTACTCATGCAGGTGCACCACCACCTAGCTCTGTCACTTTTTTCAGATTTATTTTAGTTGCCTGGGCACAGTGGATAATGCGCTGAACTCTCAAGCATTAAGTACTGAGTTCGGTCGCAGGTGTCACATGAGCCAGAGTAATGCTCTGGTTCTCCGTCCCTCTTTCAATGTCTCTTGCCTCCTGTCTCACATTGGGAGACAAGCACTAGGTATGCTGTTGGTCCTCCGTCGCCTGATCCAACTCACTCCTCCATTCTAGGCTGGACAGCTGGGTAGCAACACAGCAATAAACAGCTGTTGCACACCACCCGAGGTGGTGGCATCTCCTCACTGGGTGAAGTGAGGCATGCTCATTTTTAATTACACAGCCATTGACACGCACCGCCTGCACACAGCAGTCCCTGTGAATGGGGGCTTAGACCCTGGAGGCCCCTCGGGCAGCCGGTCTGCATGGAATGTGCAAAGTGAAGGGGGAGGCGCTGCGGGGCTGCGACTACAGTGTGGCACATTGTTATTATTCTGCCCCGAACTTCCATCAACTTCCCTCTCCCAGGCTCCATCTCACCACCACTGGGTCTCAACAGCCTCTGACCCAGAATTTAAACCGGGGGGGGGGGGGAACAGCAGGAGACAGATCTGGGAAACCCAGCGATGCATGCAGGATAAAGAGCCCACTTTCCCCTCCTCGCAGGGAGACGAGGTCCTGAAATGACAGGGAAAGGAGACGAGGAATGAGATGGAGCTGCCAGGAGCAGAGACAACAACAATAAGCAGCAGAGAGAGCAACAGAAAGGAGCCCAGAACCTGAGCCTATTGCCAAACCAGAGGCAGCTCTCTGGGTCTTAATCTGCCCACCTATAAAATTAGAACATGACTTCAAGAGAAGTGAGGAGCTGGACAAGATGAATAAAAATACGATGAATTGGGGAGTCGGGCTGTAGCGCAGCGGGCTAAGCGCAGGTGGCGCAAAGCACAAGGACCGGCATAAGGATCCCGGTTCGAGCCCCGGCTCCCCACCTGCAGGGGAGTCGCTTCACAGGCTCTCCCCCTCTCTGTCTTCCCCCTCCTCTCTCCGTTTCTCTCTGTCCTATCCAACAATGACGACAACAACAATAATAACTACAACAATAAAAAAAACAACAAGGGCAACAAAAGGGAATAAATAAATAAAATAAAATAAAAAATACGATGAATTATACCGCGGGGGCCTTGCACATGCGTGGTTCCACTGCTCCAAGGTCAACTTCTCGTTGTGGTGTTGTTTTTTTTCCTTTTTCTGAGAGAGAAAGTGAGAGGGAGAGGGAAGGGGGCATCACTCCACCACCTGTTGAGTGTGGCTGGTGCTGCAGTGTTCCCATGGTGATGGGACTGTAGCCCAGGCCTTGAGGACAAGATGAGATGCCCAACTCTGAGCCTCAGCACTAAAGGGTTTCCAGTGCTGTGGTGTCTCTTCTTCATTTTGAATAAAAATAGGCCAAAGAATGGTGGAACTGAGCATGCGCAAGGCCCCAGACTCTGCCATAAATAAAGATAAGACAACTGTATGCTTTTTAAAAAAGGAGTGTATTGTACCAAAATAAAGGACTCTGGGGATGTGGGCGGCTCTCAGGTCCTGGTGCAGGGTGGTGGAGGAGGACCTGAGAAATTTTACCCATGTACCAACAACTAGATTTACTATAAACCATCAATCACACAACCCCCCCCAAAAAAAAAAAAAAAAAGACCCAATGGTAGCATACCCAATTGAGCGCACATGTTAGCGAGTATAAGGGCAGAGGGAAGGGGATGACAGAGAGGGAGAGAGACAGTTGCAACACGGCTTCACTACTCATGACACCCCCCCCCCCGCCCGCTGCCTGCGGGTGGGGACTGGGGCTCAAACCCGGGTCCTTGTGCATTGTAACCTGTGTGCTCAACCAGGTGCACCTCCACCCAGCCCTTCAAGTGTCTGTCTTCCTCTCTTCCTCTCCCTCTCCATTTCTCTCTGTCCTATCAAAACTGAAAGAAAAAAAAAAAAAAGGAAAAAATGGCCACCAGGAGCAGTGGATTTGTAGTGTAGGTGCTGAGCCCCAGAGATAACCCAATTAGAAAAAAGAAGAAGGAGAAGAAAGAAATCAGTGGTGAAACTACCACAGATAGAAAAATTACAAATCGGGCTGGGAAGACACCTCAGTCTGTCACAGTCTGCAGCACCATCTTAAGCCAGAACTGAGCAGGGTTCACTGTCTCTTTCCTTCCCCCTCTCTTCTCCTAACAAATAAGTAAATAAATATATATTAAACAACATCATATGCCTGAGGCTCTGAAGTCAGGTTCAATCCCCCACACCACAAGCCAGAGCTGTGCAGTGCTCTGGCAAAACACAAAAGAAAAACCACAAATTAACAAAAGCGCAGCCGATTTTTCTGTGCACCAGTCAAGCCAGTCAGAAAATACGATGAAAGGAAAATCTAGCGGAAGCCAGAGAAGAAGGCTGTCTTAGAGCTGGGTGTACCCCAGGGCTGGTGTGGGAGCCCCCTGCGTGGAAGAAGACAGGTAGAAGAGTCAAGCCTGCATGCGGCCAGCCTGGGGAAGACTGAAGGAAGGAGAAGGTGTGAGGGACAGAGGGGTGGGGAGGCGGGGTGCTTTGCCTGCTGTGCCTGCTGCTGCCACTGCCTGAGACTTTTCATTTTCACCTCAGAGCCGGTGGCTTGCCATGCAATTTACACCTCTGTTCAGATTCCGGCACAGCCGGGCTCTGTCTTCCTGAGCAGTGCATGCAGGGTGCTGAGGCAACACTCAAGACCAAAGTGGGATGTGGCACGGAGGGGCAGGGGAGGGTGATTCCCTTTAAGCAGGCACAGGGGTCGCAGTGCCGTATGGACACTGGGACACCCCAACCCAGCCTCTCCTTTCCACGGCGCTCCAATGGTCAGTACCCAGCCCCAGCTCAGTACTGCTCTGATTTTCCTGAACCCTGTGAAATAGGACCAAAGACTGAGGACAGTGGAGGTTGAATACCAATGGGGAGTTTGGGGGTTCAGCCCTGGGATTCCACCAATCCTCTTCCAAATAGAGCAGAGGCCCCACCACCTCCCAGAGATGTTGCTACCGTGACAGGAGCCATAGTGGACGCCTCTACGAGACCCAGCCAGTCTGTGCGGTGACTGCAGTCAAGGACTTTGAGCTGACAAAATGTGAGTGATTACCCAGCAGCAGGAAGGCTGCTCAGTGCAGATGGAGCCATGAAGCCAAGCACCTGGGAGCCAGAGGAATCAAAAAGTGCCAGAGGGGAAGGACAGGAAGGCCAGTGGGGAAAGAGAGGAGAGAAAGGAGATGGGAAAGCAGACACAGTAGGTGAGGTGAAGACCCAACGTTTCTTACTCTGACCGGCACACCTCTGAGGCTACTCACTTCCCAGGAAGGGATGCCAGGCAGTCTTTATTTATTTATTTTTTAATTGGCACCAGTGTTACTGCAGGGGCTCAGTCCTGGTCCTGTGAATCAACTGCAGCCAATTTTCCTTTTTTTTTTTTTAATTTTTACTAGATAAGACAGAGAGAAAATGAGAGGGAGATAGGGAAGGTGACAGAGACACCTGCAGACCTGCTTCGCGGCCTATAAATCTTCTCCCCTGTAGGTGGGGAGCAGAGGCTCGGAACCTGGGTCCTTGTGTATGGAAAATGCTCAAGTGGGCCTGTGGAGGCTGGGCCCCAGGGCACTCCTTGCTACCTGGAGCCCCTCCCCCCCACTAGACAGCTAGCCTGAGGCTCTGTTAAAGGCTGTGGAGGCTGGGCCCCAGGGCACTCCTTGCTACCTGAACCCTCCCCCCCACTAGACAGCTAGCCTGAGGCTCTGTTAAAGGCTGTGGAGGCTGGGCCCCAGGGCACTCCTTGCTACCTGGACCCCCCACACACACTAGACAGCTAGCCTGAGGCTCTGTTAAAGGCTGTGGATGCTGGGCCCCAGGGCACTCCTTGCTACCTGGACCCCCCCCCCACACACACACACACACACTAGACAGCTAGCCTGAGGCTCTGTTAAAGGCTGGAGTTGTTCTGCTCTGGAGGTGGAGGTACTTCCTGGAAATCTCTCTTCCCTTCCTTATCCCCCAAACTCCAGGTTTTCTGGAGAAAAGCAACAAAATTCCTCCTTGGTAAGTCCTAGCGGCACTGGATAGGTGATGGCCCAACCTCACAGAACTATCCAGACAAGCCTCAGCTCCCAGGGTCCTACAGGGCTGCCAAGTTGCCACATCCAAGCTGGTATTTTGAGAGTGGTGGCTCCCACGCCTGCCCCAGCAAAGGCTGGCTTTGTGCTTTTGGTCCTGTGGTAGGAGAGTGGGGGTGAGAAGTGGAGAGGCTCAGCTTCCTTTGTGTGTCCCACATCTCAACATCCATGGGGGGTGAGGGTGGGGAGCTCCCTAGGGAGTCAGGGAAGCCAGACCCGGCTGTGGGAGAAGGGGAGTGATATTTCACTTGGTTTGAAGGTATCTGATAATGAACTCTCAGCTCACTTTTTTTTTTTTTTAACCGGAGCACTGCTCAGCTCTGGCTTATGGTGGTGTCGGGATTGAACCTGGGACTTTGGAGCCTCAGGCACAAGAGTCTCTTTGCATAACCATTATGCTATCTACCCCCACCTCTCAGCTCACTTCTGTTACTTACATTCAGAATTTGGTTGTGGTCTCCAGCTCTCCCTCCACTTCTTCCCAAGCTCAAGTTCTGTTTCAAAGCCCAGACCTGGTGAAGTCCTTCATCTACAGAGCTGCCATCAGTAACTCCCTACAGTCTACAGGAACCAGCCTCAATTCTTGGGCCCAAATTTTTCTTCCTCCCCAGCACTGTAGTCACAGGGCTGTACAAGCCACACCCAAATCAGTACTTCTGCGTCATCTGCTCCATCATCTTAGTAAGGCCGTGGTATCAGCTCTTCAAGACTCAGCCCAAATGCTACCACCCCACAAAGATGGCTCTGATTTCCCAGCAAACCCTCTCCCCTCCCTACTCCACTTCTCCTAGGCATGGAGACTGGTGGGGAAGAATTCAAGGGGCCTGTCACCAGCTTGGGCTCCTTGTACTGTAGAGCGCCCTAACTCCCTGAGCTGTGATCAGCCAATTAGCAGTGGAGGTGCTAGAGAGGAACTGGGCACTGAGAGTGAGGGTCTATGACTCCCTCCATAGGGTATCTTCAGTGCCTCCACTGTCGGAAGCAGCTGCCAAGGTCTCCCCTAATGAGCCTCTGCTGGGCAAATGGGCATCTGGGCTCTTCCTCCCCTCTGCCTCTGGCTTTCCAGGCAGGCTACCAGACCAGCAGCTTCCAACTTTACCTGCCTACCGCTGCTACCACTAAGGCCTATCCCAATGGTATCTCAAACTCATGACAAATTTTCAGTCTCTTGGGGCAGGAAGAGTGGCAAAAGGCATGGAGGGCCATTTAAATGATGGAGGGCCATTTAAATGATCCAGATCCAGCTTCCCCAGAAACAACTTCCTCTTCTGGGAGCACCTGCCCCTGCCTGCACAAGGCTATGGCCTGAGCCTCTCAGTTTCATTTCACACTGCAGCTGCTACAGTGTCCCAGGAGCTGGCAGAGAGGGGCAGGCAGGACAAGCCCAGCTGTGTACCTCTCTTAGGACAGAAGTTTTCAAAGCAGTTAAGTCTCAGATGTCTTCCAAATACAAATTATGAGGTTATCTGCTACGTGAAAGTCAGAAGCTGAGCTACTCGAGTTGAAACAGGTAAGAGTGCAGCCCCAAGCCCTCGTTTCCAGCTCTGGCCGGGTGCATGTGGTGACATGAAGGCACCTGAAAAGAGGCCCTAAGCTACGGCCTCAGAGCAGTCTGGGAAGCCCGCCTACTTTAAAATCCGGGCAGGACAATCCCATTGACCCCACTAACCCAGAACTCTTATCGCCAGGGTGCCCCCTACCCTGCCCCTCTCACTATACCTACTTCAGTTCTCTCCAGTTCTGTGGACAGAGAACATATGTCTCATCTCTGATCTTTGCCAACTACCCACCCTCCTCAAGGAAAATGTCTTGTGTCTCCCCAGACTCAGGGAAAGATGCCCAAACGTTTTACAAAGGCCTCTGGCTGCAAACTCCTGGAGAACAGGCTGGAAAAGGGGCGTCAGGAACAGAGAAGCTGGCTGGCCAGGCTGATGACCTCGCTGCCGACTGCTACAGGCAGACGCGACTCAGGTTCTGAGCTCCCGGCATCCTTGGGGTCATCTCAGGAAGGAAAGAGTAGGACACAGGACATGCCTCCTGACACACACACACACACACACACACACACACACACACCCCGACCAGGCAGGCGCATACACACCCCTGGACTCCAGGTCTCGCACTCAGTCCCACTCTGCTCTGCATGACCTAAGACTTCCCTGGACAACTGTTAAGACTGAGTCCATTATGTGGTGAATTATGGGAACATTGCCTATTTGGGGCTAACACCTAGACCCCAACTCCTTTGTGGCCTTGCAATGTCAAGGAAGCTCAGCTCCCTCCTGTAGGTGCCAAAAGATCCAGCTCCTTCCAGGGGCTCAGGGCATGGTCTCTTCTACTCTGGTAGAGAAACTTCACAAAGCTGCTTCCAGAGACCAACAGTCACACAGTGCCCAAAGAGCCCCCCCCCACACACACACACATGCTATCCCAGACTGCTCAACCTGGGTCCCATCTGGAGAAAGGCAGAGCTCTGCATCTGCAGCTCAGCTCAGCGGGCTGTCCAGCTGGATGAGACTGGCAGGAAAGCTGGGGCACTGAGCACAAGGCTGGAATCTAGTTATCCTTCTGAGATCCCCGCTGAGGCCTGACAAAGGCTTCCCTTGAGTTCCTCCTAGTCATCCCCAAGACACCTACTGTTCCATGAGACTAATCCTACCCTGGGCTCAAGCATCTGCATATCTGCCAGGACAGCAGCTACTTACCCCCATCACCTTCCTGACCCAGAGTTCCTTGAGACCACCACACCTGCCCCTTACCTCGCCCTCTGGGGAGGTGAAGGGGAGCCAGCCAAGACCTCCCTCCCCATTCCTGGAAGCAGGGTTATTGGCCTTCTCTCACTCCTAACAGTGCTGTCATTCCATTTGAAGTATCTCAGCAGCAGCAGCAGCAGCAACAACAACAGCAGCAACACATACACACACACACACCTAAAGACTGTCAGCAGTCAGAGCCAGCAGAGCCAGCAGAAGAGCTCAGAGTCACAGTAGAATTTCTCTGGCTCCAGTGCAGAGGTGAAGAGGCTGAGGTAGTTTTATAACCTCCTCTATTTCCTGAGCTAAGAGGCACAGGGCCACTTCCCTGTCCATTGTAGGCTAAGAAAAAAAAATTCAAGAGTCCCTTTTTTTCACCCATTTTTGTTACTAGGATACAAGATCTTAGGGTAAACACAGAGCAGATGATGCCCTGCCCCCAAACCAGCAGAGAACCTTGATCCAGGCCTCCACTGTAGGCAGCCTGGCCTCCCTCTCTAGCTGGTGGCCCAGTGCACGCCAGCGTGCCTCACAGACATTCCTAGGGGAGCCTCTCTTCCCCAGCACCCCTGGTTTCTTCATCCCAGGCAGGGAAGAGCGTGCTACTCCCCCTACTCTGACCCCCACCCCAGGAGAATCAAGCCCAGAGCACAGCTGACAGGCTCCCATGGGAGGAGGAGGAAGGAGGAAGGGCTTTCATCAAAGAGGTGACGTCAAAACCAGGCAACTTGTGAAGCTGTCAGGGGCCGGGAAATTTGGACAAAGGTGTCTAAAAATAAGCCCCTGAAGCCAGGAAAAGGCTTTAGTGGCTGAGTCGCTTGCCACCACACCACATGCCACACGGTCTGTTCTGAGGTCTGGAACCCAGGAAGTCTCTTCCCAGGAGGTGCTCCTGCAGATGAGTCTCTGTGGTGGAGGATGCCACAAACAGGAGTCTGTCCTCAGGAAATGGCAGGGCCGTGTGTGTGTGTGTGTGTGTGTGTGTGTATGTGTGTGTGTGGTGGAGGATGCCACAAACAGGAGTCTGTCCTCAGGAAATGGCAGGGCCGTGTGTGTGTGTGTGTGTGTGTGTGTGTGTGTATGTGTGTGTGTGGTAGAGGATGCCACAAACAGGAGTCTGTCCTCAGGAAATGGCAGGGCCGTGTGTGTGTGTGTGTGTGTGTGTGTGTGTGTGTATGTGTGTGTGTGGTGGAGGATGCCACAAACAGGAGTCTGTCCTCAGGAAATGGCAGGGCCGTGTGTGTGTGTGTGTGTGTGTGTGTGTGTGTGTATGTGTGTGTGTGGTGGAGGATGCCACAAACAGGAGTCTGTCCTCAGGAAATGGCAGGGCCGTGTGTGTGTGTGTGTGTGTGTGTGTGTGTGTGTATGTGTGTGTGTGGTGGAGGATGCCACAAACAGGAGTCTGTCCTCAGGAAATGGCAGGGCCGTGTGTGTGTGTGTGTGTGTGTGTGTGTGTGTGTGTGTGTGTATGTGTGTGTGTGGTGGAGGATGCCACAAACAGGAGTCTGTCCTCAGGTAAAATGGCAGGGCCGTGTGTGTGTGTGTGTGTGTGTGTGTGTGTATGTGTGTGTGTGGTGGAGGATGCCACAAACAGGAGTCTGTCCTCAGGTAAAATGGCAGGGCCGTGAGTGTGTGTGGGGGGGAGAGGGGGTTTGTGCATCTCTCTCCCTGCTATCACCACCAGCTGGCTACCCCACCTCCCACCTCACCCTCTCCACCCCTTCATCCTCCAGGGCAGTCAGGCTCCCCAGCACCCAGATCACAAAGGAAACCCTCCTCTGCCCACCCCCCACGCCCCCACCCTCCCACGACGTCTCGTCTCTAACTCTTCTCTGCTTGACCGCCAAGGCCAGCCGTCGCTGGGGACTCAGCAGCCCATCTGTTTGTCCCCCAGCCTGACACCAGATCTTCTACCTCCTAACCAGTCCTACTTCTATCCCCAAGGCCTTGTCTGTCCCTTTCCCCAGGCTGCTCGAAAGAAAAGACACAGGTTCCTTGAAATGTGGCCAGTTCACATCCCTACTGACTGTGACAGTCATGGTGACTAGATCTTCTGCGTAGTCAGAGGCCAGCTCCCAGGGCAAATGCCGTCAATGGGTTCATTCCCCCAAACACATCCACACACCTAACATGCTTTCGACTACCAGTGGCGCACACACCACTGCTGACACACCCCACAGAGCTGTTGCTCCCAAGCCAGGTCCTTCCTCAGATCCCCACCCCTCACTGCACACCTGTCCACTGTCTAGGCCCCAGGGACTCCTCCCATTCTCTACAGACCCACAGTCCCATCAGCTGTACCTCCACAACAGACTGCAGATCTCTCGCTTGGTCTGCATCTCTACAGCCACGGCCCAGCCAGTCCAAGCTGCCCCTATCCACACCTGGACCCCCCACAGCCTGCTAAGAAGCACTGCCATCAGGCCCCAAGGTCCAGGACCTACCCTACCTCGGGGCGGGAGAGCTCGTCTTCTCCAGGTGCCGCGCAGGCCCTGTCACTTTCCTGGCTGCAACAGTAGTGACTTCCCATTGCCTTCAGATCGAGCTCATGTTTGCTACGATTTCTCTTCTTGACACCAGGCATAATTATCTCTGGGGCTCAGTGTCTACATGACTCCAATTCCCCCAGGCTTTTTCCCCCTTCTATTTCTCTTCGAGAGTGAGAGACAAAAGGAGAGCGAGAGCGAGAGAGAGAGAGAGCAAGAGTGGGGAGGAGAGACACTGCAGCACTGGTCCAGCACTCAGGAAGCTTTCCCAGTCCAGGCACTTCCATATGGTGGCTGGGAGCTTAAACCTGGGTCTTAAACACTGGTCACACATAGGACCCAGTGAGTCCCCTGCCTTCATACCTAGAACCTTCACTTCTAGTCAGCAGATCTTCTCAGATACTGCCTGAAGTTAGCTACCCTGAAAGAACCTGGCCACAGTGTCCACACTGGACCCCCTCTCTTCCTCACTCCGCTGTTTTGTGGCACAGATCCCAGGTCTGCCTGACAGGTATTCACCTACTGGTTTTACCAGAATACTGCTCACTTCTGGGTGGGGACTGAACATGGGAGCTTGGAGCTCAGGCACGGTAGCTGTTTGCATGACCACTGTTAGTCCCCAGTCCTTGTCTGACATTGACTATCTACCTCCATCACGTCACTGGGATGCTCATTTCCTACACCCACACCTCATGTTGGAGATAACATGACACCTGGTACACAGACCCTCAACAAATACATGCCGAACAGATGAAAAGCATCTTTTTCCAGAGGTCAGGATACAGCTTACACGGTAGAGCACGTTTCGCCATATGCAAGGACCTGGGTTTGAGCCTTTGACCATCACATGGGTGTACCATGCAAAGGGCAAGCTTCCTACATGGTGGTACAGTGCTGTGGTGTCTCTCTTCTCTTTCTCCCCATCTCTCAACCTCTATCTGGGAACAAATTGTGTAAATGCAAAGTCCTAGTGACAGCCTGGTGGCAAAATATTAAATGAACTAAAATAAAAATTTTAACTCCAAACCCCAGTTGGGGTCATTTCCATAGCACTCAAGTTCACAAAATATTTTAGAAAAGGAAGGATATGTGACATGTTTTTTGAATCTCCATGGATACAGTGATTCCTGTTAGATCGCCTGTAGGCTGGCTCTCTTCCTCAGACAGCTTGGTCTGTCAGTGCCACCAGTGGCCAGGTCAGGAACTGAGAAGACAGGCCTGGTTCAGACTCAGGCATCAGGTCAGACAAACTAGGCCTTCTTGAGGTCAAAAGGAGTGTGGGACTATGTGAAAGCTTGGTAGAGCTTAGGGGAGCTCTCCTCTCCCATCCGTGGATGGAGGTCTGGAAAGACACCCCACTTGTTAGCCTCTCTCCTTATAGAGATGAGCCAAGAGGGAAAAGTCTCCCAGACTCAGTTTCCCCTTGATAGTCTCTCAAGCTCACAGAAAGCCTACAAGCCTCTCACACTTAGTTCTCCCCTGCTAACAGGCCAAATGGCTGCCTGCTTGAGGGTTCACTCAAAGTTCACACATCCACTTCACCTTTTGATCACAAAGGAGAACACACTCTATCACACACCTCCCCAACACCAGACAGTGAAAACCCCAAATCCTATTTCCTTGTGTCCTTTGATATCTGTGATTTACATCAAGCTTTGTTTTTCTTCTTCTCTCCCTCACCTTACTGGTTTAACCCCTATGCTTCTCTCAAATACTTCTGGATAATTAACTTGCCTGCATCATAGAAACTAATTGTTTTGACCTTTATGTATCTCATCAATTCTTGTCATACCAGCCCCCTACCCTAGGGGCAAGCTGACCTTTAAGAAACCTGTAATTTCTGACATATGTGAAAAATGTTCTTTGTTTAACTCTCTATATAAGCCTGTACCCATCTCCAAATAAATGAATGTTTGTACCAGAATATTTTCCGATGCCTCCTTTCTGAGTCATGCAGCCCCTTGAGCTGGTGAGGGAGGGTCGGAGGCTTACCCCCTGGTTGGAGCCACTCCACGTGAGTGCCAGCAAAGGAGTACTTGGCGAGAAGACCTGCCTCCCCAGTGCTCAGCTTAGGTGCACAGATCCACACAGAAGTAAGGCCAGGGACAACAGGGAGCCCCAGAATCCTTGCTCAGTAGGACTCTAGCAGGATGACAGGGTAGGCCTGTCCATCCATCTGAGCTTAAAGTGGGCACTGAGCAGTAAGGATGTCTCTGGTCCAAGTGAGAGTGAAACTGACCAGGTCAGACTTCTAAACAAATCCCCCAGAATCCTGGGAGATACTCTGGTCCTCATAAGTCTGTGAGCATCTCAAAGGATGGCAGCAACCTCAGCCTACTGTCCTAGTGCAGGCACCTGCTCCATAAGGTCCCAGGGTGCTGCCTTAACCAAACCACCCAATTCCTCCCAGCATGGTAGTCCTCCCTAGCTCCTACTCAGATGTCTGGCTGCCAGCCAGCACATACACACAACCCATGCCCACATCTCACCTTGATGTACGTATCCAGAGCAGGATGGACACGGCGGGTAGCCAGCCAGATGGACATGGTGGTGGTGTAGGGGAAAGTGGCTGTCACCACATGGCTGGGTGCTGGGAAGGAGAACACCTTGAAGCCAAACTTCTGATAGAACTGGACAAGCTCAGCAGAGGGAGGTTCCTCGCCTTCACTCAGAATGCTGCCCACTGCGCAGCGGCACTTCTCGGGAGGCACCTAGAGGAGGAGAACAGGGCATCAGGACAAGGCAGAGGAGGCTTTCAAGCCTCCGGCCTCCAGGACTGTGTGGCTGCTCACAGCTGGCAGACACTATGAATGCGACGGAGATTTTCCAGCCAGACTCTGCGGCCCTGGCAGCCTAAGAAATTCATCACCCCTCCAGTGCTGGCGATGGAGGAGCTGTGGGAAACACTGGTTAGAAAGTGAGGTCGTGGGGCCGGGCAGTAGCACACTGAGTTAAGTGCACATAGTGTGAAGTGTGAGCACTGGCTCAAGGCCCCAGCTCCCCACCTGAAGGGAGGTTGCTTCGCAAGCAGTAAAGCAGGCCTGCAGGTGTCTTTCTCTTCCCCTCCTCTCAGTTCTCCTCTGTCCTATCCAAGAGCAGCTGCAGTAACAACAAGAACAACGGGGGGAAAAAAAAAGACGGTCACCAGGAGGAGCAGTGGATTTGTAGTGTAGGCACCGAGCCCCAGTAATAACCCTGGAGGCAAAGAAAAGAAAGAAAGAGAGAGAGAAAGAGAGAGAAAGAAAGAAAGAAAGAAAGAAGGGAGGGAGGGAGGGAGGGAGGGAGGGAGGAAGGTCGGTCCATCATGGGCCAGCAAGATAGTCTGTTTGAACAGTGTTTGTTTTATCATGCATATGACTCATGCCCCCACCATACTGAAGGAAGCTTTGATGTCATGGTATCTTTCTTTCTCTCTGTCTCTATCTGAAAAAGTCACCCTGGATCAGGGAAGCCCCAAGTCATGACAAAAAAGGAAAAAAAGAGTAGGGCCGTGTTGAACTCTGGACTGTGGAAATTCCCTGGGAATCCTCTCTCAGTCTTCTGGCTTAGTCTTAGGTGACCAGCATGACTGGAGCCTCCAGCCCTCCCCAATCCATGCCATCCTGGTCCTGAGCCACTTTTCAAGTTCTTCCACGACCAAGATGCACTGCTGGTTCCCTCCAGTGTACTCTGTTCTCCCTCCCCTCACTTCCACAAGCCTCAGTCAGGCCAGGCTCCTCTGTGAGTCCCCAATACGTCCTAAGTCTGCAAGATTGAGTACTCCTTTCAGCCTCAAGGAGGCCTGAGTCTGGATCAGCCCTCAAAGGCATCTGCTCCTCAACCCAAGAATAATCTCAACAGACTTGCTGCTGCCATCCTGGTTTCCCTTCCTCTAAAGGCCCCTTTAACTCTCTTCTTTAAATGTTCTTTTTAATCTTTATTTATTTACTGGATAGAGACAGCCAGAAATCGAGAGGGAAGGGGAGACAGAGAGACACCTGCAGCCCTGCTTCACTACTCGTGAAGCTTTCCCCTGCAAGTGGGTCCTTGCGTAATGTAACATGTACGCTCAACCAGATGCGCCACCAACCAGTCCCAAGGCCCCTTTATCTCTCTACCCAGGACCCACTTACCTCCAGATATAAATCCCTCCCATCTCCACTTGCTCCTCTGGCAGGTCTACCCTCCCAGCACTGTGAGGTCGGTTTTACTTGTCCGTGCCTCTCTTCTCCCAATCTGGTTTTTTTTTAAATCCCATCAACAATTTCTGAGGGGTTCTCAGTCCTCCTCTGGCCAACGCAGTGCTGCCCTTCAGTTCTCATTTGAGTTGGGATTTGAAAACCAACTCCATGTTCTCACTCTGTGCAGTTTCTGGGAGTCACCCCTAGCTCTGTGGACCTGATTCCCTTGCTATTCCTCCACCCCTGTCCCTAAATCCTATGCCGTCAAGGCTCTACTGGCCAGCACTACAGCTTCTGGAAATTCGAGGGTCTGGGTATGATGCTGAGAAAGTCCCTTGTTTTCTGCGAGCGGGAATTCACAGCATCTACTTACAGGGTTCTTTTTTTTTAAATTTTATTACTTTTTTAAAATTTATTTTCCCTTTTGTTGCCCTTGTTTTTTTATTTTTGTTGTAGTTGTTGTTGTTAGGACAGAGAGAAATGGAAAGAGGAGGGGAAGACAGAGAGGGGGAGAGAAAGACAGACACCTGCAGACCTGCTTCACCATCTGTGAAGTGACTCCCCTGCAGGTGGGGAGCCGGGGGCTCGAACCGGGATCCTTACACTGGTCCTTGTGCTTTGCGCCATGTGCACTTAACCTACTGCGCTAACGCCCAACTCCCTACTTACAGGGTTCTAATGCTGTTAGCTTGCGTGACAGCTTAGTGTGGTCCAGAACCCAACAAATGCTCTATGACTGTCGTCAGTTATTACAGCTGTGACACAAGCCAAACAGCTGACCCTTGGCCTAGAATGTCCATCCCCCTATACCTCTGAATATCCAGCTTCTCCCTCTCTACCCTCCAGGTTCAGAACTGTCCTTGGGAGATTCTTTAGGGTGGCTCAGGAGTGTGTACACACACACACACACACACACACACACACACACACACACACACGTTGCTCATATCAAATCTATTTTGCAGTAGTACCTTCTCTCTGCCTGAAGCTCCTCCCACCTCACCAGTGGGGGGGCATGGCTGCAGTATCATATCTTGTCTCTAGATGGTGCAACTGCCCTACTCACACCCTAATATGAGGAAGGCCAGAAGGGCAGGAGGTTCCGGCAGGCCTTGGGCCAATACTACCTGCCTCAAAAACCATCTCCAGGCCCCGGCCTCGCAGCCTATGGTGTACCAAAGAGGCGTGCAGTGTTTTCGATGCAAGATCACTAGCTCTCTCCTCTTCGACGATGGTCTCCTAGAGTGGGGTGCCAGAGATCTACGAGTATCCCTGTGGCGGCGCTCATGTGATTTGTAGCTCAACATCCTCCTCAGTGCTTAGAAGGCACCAGAATACTTGCAGTCATACTGCTTAGACCTCTCAGTGGCTCCTTATTCACCTCTCGGACAAGAGCGTTGAGCCAGAAGCATCTGGGGCTGCCTCTGAGTAAGCCACACAGCACTGTGCAAGTCGGTCCAGTTATCCAGCACTCCTCTTCAGCATTCACCCCACACCCCAGCAGGCCAGAACCCAGGTGGGCTGGCACCCACTGAGCATCTGAGCAGCAGAGGGAGGGACAAATTCAGTCTCTGCCCCAGCCTGCCTTGCCAGCCTCCTCTCCCACCACACCCCCACGTCTGCCTACACAGAACTATTTACAGTTCCCCAAACATGCCATGTCCTCCCATGCTTCCTGACTCTGTGTAAACTACTTCCTCTGCCTGGAATGCCCTTCTTCACCCTACTTCAGAGTCCCTTCTGCTTGGGAAACTCCTCCCAGTCTTTCAAGACTCAGTGCAAGCCCTCCTCCTCAAAGCCTTCTGTTGTACTGCCAAGCTCTGATTCAGAAGCAAGCAGGCCTCTGAACAAAAAAGTCCAGAAGGTTCTTGCAGTATGCCCAGTACGGTCCACCCGTGCGAACATATCAGCCTGCACTGTGAACAGTCTTTTCCAAAGGAGGAACTGTCCCAGGGAAGGGAAACAGTTAATAAAGAAACAACTCCTGGAGTCAGGTGGCAGTGCACCCTGTAGCTAACCCCCTAGTCCTCACCTACAGGGGGAATCTATGTGAGCAGAACAGTGCTGCAGGTGTTTCTCTCTGCCCCACCCCTTCTATCTCTGTCTCTCTAAAAAGTGTTTTCTTTAAATAAGAAAGGCCAACAGCAGGAGTGGTGGATTCATCATGCTGGCACCAAGCCCCAGTGATAACCCTGGTAGGGAGAGGAAGAAAGAGAGGGAGAGGGAGAGGGAGAGGGAGAGGGAGAGGGAGAGGGAGAGGGAGAGGGAGAGGGTAAGAAAAGGAAAAGAGAAGAGAAACTAACTCCTGAACTTGGGGGGGGGGCAGGTGTTCCCTTCTGGCTTGAGTAATTTCTGAATCCCACAGGTCCTCACCAGGACACTCCCCCCGTACTCCCCACACCCCACACACCCAGGCTAAAGGGCAGCCTGGGTTACTCAGCATGCCAGCCACATACTAAGCAGTTCCGCATCAAGCTGAAACCAAGAGGCAGTTGAATCAGGCACCACAAAGGAGATAGCAAAGGCTCTAAGAAAGTCTAGAAGTAAAAAAAAATAATAATAAAATAAAATAAAATAAAATAAAATAAAAGGGTGGTCTAGGAAGAGAGGGAGGTTGCTTGGGATATCAAGAGAGCCCAGGCTCAGTCCACTCACAAGGCAAGAACCCAGAAGGTGGGGTGTTTGGGTGGTTAGAAACCCCTAGGTCAATGTCATGTCTTCATTTGGATCTGACTTTGGGTCTGCCTGGATCTCCTCATCCCACATGCTCATTCCCTTCCCTCTCTACTGAAGCTGTCACTTCTCTGGATACAAGAACAAGAGCCAGACCAGAACTAACACTAGGGCGAGTCACACCAGAGCCACGGGCTGGTGGTGAGACCCACTTCTGGCTAAAGGTAGGCCTATCCAGAATCAGTCCTCAAAGAAAAAGCACTAGCAAAAAGATACCAGAGCACTCCTTTGGGTCTAAGGCTTCTCGGTCCAGCAGTTTGAGAAGGAGCTGGTCTTCTTGGTATGAGCTGACATAACCACTCTCGGAGAGGTCTCAAAGTACTCTGCTGACGCTGCTACCTGAGGCCACAGTGAGACCACCTTAGGGTCTCTCCTGGCAAATACCACACTGAGTCTGAGACTGGACACGGTATCTCCTGCGATTCATGAAGGAAAAACAGTGTAAGCTGACCCTGACCAAATCCAGGCCCTGGGTTCAGTCCACTGGCCAGCCCCAGACCATCACCCTACAGAAGCTGACAGGAACAGCTGTTCTGCCCACTGACCCCAGGTCCAGAGGGTTGCCCTGACTCCTCCCATGGCAGCCATCTGCACCCAGAGCTGACTACAGGAAGCAGGGGCACTGGTGCCTGTCACTTGAGAGCCAGCTCTGGATTATTCACCCTCCTGGGTGCTGCAAGATCCCACACACTCAACTTTCCTGAGCAGTGAGCTCAAATGCACCGTTAGAACTTGGGCGACGCACACGGACAGACGGGCTATAGGACAGGACTCCATACCCTAGGCTCGGGGTGGGGGGCCGGGGGGAAGGAGAGAAACAGCAACCTCCAAAGTGGGGGCCCCTGAGGACTGAGAGTTCCCACCCTGAAGTGTCTCAGGAGCCTTTCTTTTCCACCTCAACCATGATCCTGACAAGGGCTGAGATGTGCAGGTGCTCAGCGCCTGCCCCAGTTACTGCCTTCCATGTAGCAGAGCTCCTGAAATCCAAACTGGGCACTTTACTTGCCTGTTCCTTAGGCTCAGAGAGCAGAGCTACTCAGCAGAGGTCACACAGCCAGCCGGACACTGTTGAATTAGAATTCAAAACCAGGTCGACCAGAACGATGCTATACAGCCCACAGCCACCCGAAAATAAGAGAAATAGGACCGGGCTTCTCCCATTCAGTAAATCTTTCTCTCTCTCTTTCTTATTTTATTTTTCCCAGAGTACTACTCAGCTCTGGCTTATGGTGGTATGGGGGACTGAACCCGGGACTCTGGAGTCTCAGGCATGGGAGCCTCTTTGCAGAACCATTATGCTACCTGCCCCCACCCACTATTCTGTCTCCTCACACAGTCCAGGAAACATACAGGAAATTGAGACTAGATCAGAGGCAGGCAGCCTTCCTACAAGTACAAGGTGCAGGACATGAAGCCCTCCGAGGCAGCGAGGGATGCCAAGTGTGTTAAGCTCCTTTTATGGGGACAGCTACTGGGACTTACCCTTTTTAGTCCTCCCCCCCAAACAAAAACCCTGAGGTTAGTATTCTTAAGAGACTGACTCAAGAGTCACAGGCTGGTAAGTGGAGGAGCTCTGATTGAAACCCAGAAGGCCAAGTCCCAAGGACTCTCTCTCCTACCACACTCCAGCCCTCCTCCTGTCCAAACGGGGTTCTGCTATGGGTGCCCACCTTTTCAGAGGTGCCCCCCTCCCAGTTAACCTGCTGCAAAGCTAAAGCCTACAGTCCATTGGGCTGGAAAGCACTACAAAGTAACAGGTAGAGGGGAGTTGGGCAGTAGCACAGCGGGTTAAGTGCACGTGGTGCAAAGCGCAAGGACCGGCATAAGGATCCTGGTTCGAGCCCCCGGCTCCCCACCTGCAGGGGAGTCGCTTCACAGGCGGTGAAGCAGGTCTGCAGGTGTCTGTCTTTCTCTCCCCCTGTCTTCCCCTCCTCTCTCCGTTTCTCTCTGTCCTATCTAACAATGATGACATCAATTAACAACAACAATAATAACTGCAACAATAAAAAAGGGCAACAAAAGGGAAAATAAATAAAATTAAAAATTAAAAAAATGGTAACAGGTAGAAGGCCCAGGTCCTCAGTAAACAGCCCAGTCAACTTCCACTGCCTTTGCTGAGGGTCAGTACTAGGAAATCCTACTCCGTCACTTTTCCAAAGTTTCATGTGCCTTGGTGCCTGCAGGGAGGGGAAGACCACTGCCCCCCACACCACAGACACTGAAGGAGAAGGGGGAGTGTGGCACAAGCCTAAAGAAAAAGCTCATGCATGTCTCAGCCTCTGCTGATCTGGAGACTCAGTGGATTAAGTGGAAAAAGCAGCTTCACTTGGGGGGTGGGGGTAGGGGTGAGGGGAGGAAATGGCTCATCTAGGAGGGCCCCTGCTTTGCCATGTGCATGACCCAGGTTTGAGAGCCCAGTACACCACATGGGAGCACTACAAGTGCTGTGCTGTGGTATCTTTCTCTTCTTTTTATTATTATCTTTATTTATTTATTGGATAGAGACAGCCAGAAATCGAGAGGAGTGGATGGGGGAGAGAGAGCGAGAGAGGGAGTGAGAGAGAGGAGAGAGAGACCTGCAGCCCTGCTTCACCACTCTGAAGCTTTCCTTCTGCAGGTGGGGACTGAGGGCTTGGACCCAGGTCCTTGAGCACTGTAACATCTGGGCTCAACCAGGTGCACCACCACCTGGCCCCACCACCAACCAACCCACCCCCCCTTTTTTATATAAAAATCTTTTTGCAGGCCCCCCCCATAGGACCTTGCCCTCAACTTGGATCAACAACGGTAGAGAATGTTCCATCCTCCGAAGGGAGGATGGACAACATACTCTATGCTCCACCTGAGGAAGATGGGTTGATACTGGGGCAGCTTGGAATGTTCCTACTCGTGACCACAGAATGTGAGCTCAGATCTACAGGGATGCAGAGGTCACATAGGCTCCCAAGCTGAATATGGGCCCCAAACCAAATCAAATTGATGGGGTTTATAGTCACCAGTATTTATACCTCTTTCTCATATTAGGGAGCTACTCTCTTCCCTGATCCAGCTTTCCGGTCCGTTTTCCAGCCATGACATCATCTCCCCAGACGATAACTTGGATCCACCCGCATATCAGATTTCAGGCTCAGGGAAAAAAAAAAAAAAAAGTATAGCCACAGGCCCGTTGGAATATAACTAAAATATGCCTACTAGCTATCTACAAAATGGAGGACCCGCCAATTCTTTATGTGCATTATTTCAGCCTTTAAGTTCATGATTGATCAACAACTTGTTTGGCTCTGTATGTTAACTCTCTTTCAACCACCAGGTTCCAGATGCTAGCAGGATGCCGATCAGACTTCCCTGCACAGACAACCCCACCAATGTGTCCTGGAGCATCAATTACCCGGAGCCCTTCCCCACTGGGGAAAGAGAGAGACAAGCTGGGAATATGGATCGACCTGTCAACACCCATGTTCAGCGGGGAAGCAATTACAGAAGCCAGACCTTCCACCTTCTGCAGCCCACAATGACCCTGGGTCCATACTTTCAGAGGGTTAAAAAATAGGAAAGCTATCAGGGGAGGGGATGGGATATGGAGTTCTGGTGGTGGGAATTGTGCGAAGTTGTACCCCTTATCCTATGGTTTTGCCAATGTTTCCTTTTTATAAATTAAAAAATTTTTACTTATTTTGGGTAGAAACAGAGAGGAACAGAGAAGGAATGAGGACAGGGAGAAACAGAGAGGCACCTGCGGCACTGCTCCCCCACTCATGAAGCTTCCCCCTGCACGTGGAAACTGTGTGTTCAACCAGGTGAGCCACTGCCCAGCCCCTCTCTCTGCTCTACTTGAAAAATCCAGCCCAGAATAGTGAAGCCTGGTGGCAACAACGGCAGTCTAGCTTAGAGAAGCAGAGCCAAGTGCCGCCAGTTCCTCACCTGCTCCATGACTAGGATAAGCGCCCCTCCCGGGTCTCAGTTAGATAAACAAAACCAAGGCCCCAGCCGCCTCAACCAGGCTCCCCACAGGGACGGGCACACTGGCTGCTTCTACCTCAAGCTCAGCAGTGAGGTGGTGGCAGCAGAGGGTGGGGCACGACGTGGAAGCCAGGCTGGAACACAGGACAGACTCAGGATGGTGACAACAGCCCAGCCACTAGCATCTGTTCACAAATCAGCATCTAGTGGTGTTCAAGGTCTGCCCAGCTCCCCTCCCCCCAAGGTTCTCGCAGAGACCAGGTCTAAGGGGAGAGACTACAGCCACTGACTGTCCAACCTCAGAAGCAGGGCAGAGGGTAGAGCAGCGGAACTGTCTCCAGCTATATACTGGCGACCAGAGGTGGCGACCGTGCACAGTCTGCCACAGGGGAGTGAGTGGGGCAACAAATCTGTGACTGACTGGAACTCGCCCCTCTCCTAGAACTTAAGATGAGGCCAGGCCCTGCACTCCATGAAGGTTGGGCCCTGGAAAGAGAGGGATACCTAAGAGTCACTGCCAGGATCCAGTTACTTTGCCCCGTGCTCCACCCCGTCTCCCCCGTAAGCATCAAGGTCTTCAGGGACAGAGAGCAGAATCTCTCCTGTCTCATAGGAATCACTTGCCCAGACCTTGCACTCCCCCCCCAGTACAGAACTCCAGGATGGAGGGCTGACATGCATGCATACATACATGTACAACTCCAGAATGTATATGCTTGAGTAACATCCGAGAAAGGAAACACAGCAATCACTACAAGCTTGTCTTGGCGGTGGCAAGAATGGCTAGGTAACTCGACAGGCTACACCTCCTGGGAATACCACCTAGTGGCCACCTCTAATCTAGTCATTCCCTATACACACACAGCCTCAAATTGTCTCGCTTGCCCCCACACTCACAGAGAAGCAAGGTCTGGCTCTGGTTGTGTTGGGCTGGGGAGGGAAAAGTATGGGGGTGGGGGATTCAACAGCTCACTGACACCCTGTTCCTTCCTCCTAAACTGCAACTTGCAGGGTTGCGTGTGGAAAACTGCTGGGGGAGGCAGCAGAAAGCTTGGGCTCTTTGCCTTCCCCAGGAAAAGATGGGGCCTCTCCCAGGATACCCCAATACCTCAGAGAGGTCCTGAGGGTTGGGCTCCAAGGTCCCCAGTTTCCCAGTGCCCAACACTCAGCGGTTTGTGAGCAAACTATGTAAGATTAGTACCTCAACTCGGATCTCGGCCTCAGCCTCTTCTTCAGTGTTGACAATGTGGACTCAGAGGACTTGGGGTTCATGACCTCCTGAACCATTTAAGACCTCTGACCAGCAGGCAATCACTGCCCAGTTCCTAGAGAAGGAGGGGAGTAAGCATCCCTGGTGTCAGGTATGACCCAGCTCCAAATGGGGACACAGGTGTCTTATGGACTGGAAGGGACAGGATCAGAGGGATTATCCTCTGCGCTGACCAGATGTCCACGGCCATGAGAGCAGGCTCGGGTCGTGAAGGCTCAGTCTGACGCCCTAGCACACCTCGCTAGCAGAATCGTTTGTATTTTTCATGTTTTTTGTTGTGACCATGGCATTAATACTCAGGGTTGACTTTTTCAGATAGACGGAACAAAGGAGAGAGGAAGACAGACAGGGGGCTAGGTGGTGGCACACCAGGTTAAATGCACGTTACAATGCATAAGGATCTGGGTTCGAGTCACCAGTCCCCACCGCAAGGGGAAAGCTTTGAGAGTGGTGAAGCAGGGCTGCAGGTGTCTCTGTCTCTCTTCCTATCTCTCCCTTCCCTCTCGATTTCTGGCTGTCTCTATCCAATAAATAAAGATAAATTTTAAAAAATATATTAAAACAAATTAAAAAAAAAGAAGACAGACAGCACAACATGCCCCGAGTCTCCCTTCAGCACCGCCCTGTAGCGCACTGGGGGCATAGACCTGGGCTTTGCAATGGCAAACCGGGAACCCTCCAAGCTGAGTGATCTTGCTGCCAATCCCACTTTTTTTAACGAGCGAGAAAGACTTAGTGAGTGTGAGCACGCCCACACATGCAAAGCACTGCTCTCCCATCCATGAAGTTGTACTAATTTTGTCTTTGTTGTTCTCATGAGATGAGGGCTTGAGCACAGGGTCTTAGCACTCAGCTGCCTCCCCAGCCCAGCAGGACTGGCTTTTTTTTTTTTACCTCCTACTGAAGGCCAGGTGCTACGTCACTTAACCCTTCTCTACCTACCTACCTACATAGGAAACAGGCTCTTTATCACCGCTCTGTAAATGAGAAAATGGGATGCTCAGAGTGGTAGCTCAGGGCAGTGATGAGCCAGAGTCAGACACAGACTGCCAGCTCAAGGCTTTACTCTCAAGCCGCTGTCCCAGAGTCTGGGCTCAGCTAACACCGGACACTGACAGCAGCCATGGAGACAGTACTTCAAGTCAGGTTTCTTCTGTCTTACTCCTGCCTGCACCCGCCTCCAGCACTGACCCCAAGGTATCCTGTTGTATTCTTCCTTTCCCTTGCTGGAATTAGCATTTCTTTTTTTTTGTTGTTATTTTTTTATCTATTTTTTAATATATTTTTTATATTAATTTTATTTATTTATTCCCTTTTGTTGCCCTTGTTGTTTTATTGTTGCAGTTATTATTGTTGTTGTCGTTGTTGGATAGGACAGAGAGAAATGGAGAGAGGGAGGGGAAGACAGAGGAGGAGAGAAAGATAGACACCTGCAGACCTGCTTCACCGCCTGTGAAGCGACTCCCCTTCAGGTGGGGAGTCGGGGTTCGAACCGGGATCCTTATGCCGGTCCTTGTGCTTTGCGCCACCTGCACTTAGCCCGCTGCACTACAGCCCGACTCCCGGAATTAGCATTTCTAATCCAAGTAATAAGGTGCTGCTTCTGGAGCCAGCAGATTCCAAGGAGGAAAGAGACAACTACAAGAACTGCCTTCCAAAGTAACAGCAGCAAATGCTGGAGAGGGTGTGGGGTCAAAAGAACCCTCCTGCACTGCTGGTGGGAGTGTCAAGTGGCCCAACCCCTGTGGAGAACAGTCTGGAGAACTCTCAGAAGGCTAGAAATGGACCTACCCTATGACCCTGCAATTCCTCTCCTGGGGATATAGCCTAAGGAACCCAACACATCCATCCAAAAAGATCTGTGTACACATATGTTCTTGGCAGCACAATCTGTAATAGCCAAAACCTGGAAGCAACCCAGGTGTCCAACAACAGATAAGTGGCTGAGCAAGTTGTGGTATATATACACAATGGAATACTACTCAGCTATAAAGAATGGTGACTTTATCGTTTTCAGCCGATCTTGGATGGATCTTGAAAAATTCATGTTAAGTGAAATAAGTCAGAAACAGAAGGATGAATATGGGATGATCTCACTCTCAGGCAGAAGTTGAAAAACAAGATCAGAAGAGAAAACACAAGCAGAACATGAACTGGAACTGGTGTATTGCACCAAAGTAAAAGACTCGGGTGGAGAATACAGGTCCAAGAAGGATGACAGAGGACCTAGTGGGGATTGTACTGTTATATGGAAAACTGAAAAATGTTATGCATTTACACACTATTGTATTTATTATCAAATGTAAAACATTAATTCCCCAATAAAGAAATTAAAAAAAAAACTGCCTTCCACCAATGAACTACAGAGGGGCTGAACTGGGCCCTGCACGGAAGGGCATGTACGAGGGGAAAGGTCGTTCACACAGGCCCCTGTAGGGGTGGGGCCAGGTGTCCCGTCTAGGAGCTTCCCACAGCACAGGGCCTGCTCCCACACCCTGTGTTCTTGATTCCCACTGAGTGCCACTGCTTAGTCACGTGACCTCAAAACCTCATTGTCTACTCATCCCTCAACAGGCCACATCACTTCTCAGCTGGGCCCAATCTCCTTGACGGCCTCCCAGCCTCGTTATGATCCCTCTGCCCCCTGCCATGCAGTTAGGTTTCTAGACCATGAGGATGAATTACAGGACAGTTTCCTTCCTAGCCTGCTCTGCCTCCCACTGCCTTGTCTGGCAAACCTTACCTGCTCCACCCATCACATGTCTACTGGCCACACTTTTCCTGTCATCCCCGGTGTCCAGGTCTCTGCTCTTGTAGGCTCTGCCTAGCAGAAAAAAAATACTACTCATGGGTTAAAGTCCAGCTGTACTTACCTTCTCTCTGAGCCTCCCCGACAGATTTGTAGCACCCTCACTGAGTCCATAGCTCAGAGCTTTGTGGGCACCAAGATTTACTGGAGATTCATTTCTGTGGGACTGAAATGCAGCCACGAAAAACTGCCTGAGGGCAGGGTCAGGTCTGTTCTTAGTGCAAATGTGAAGCAAGACCTGGCACTGAGGAGCCAAAACATCCTTGATTCAGCCGAGTGTCCCAATAAGACCTGGTCTGCAGGAAGCAGTTCGTAGGCCTTGTCCACTTGTGCTCTCCAGGCAAAGGAATCGGAGCCAGTGATTCCAAATGCCTGGGTCGCCAAGGTTCAGAGCTGAAGACTGGAGAACTCTTGGCAGAGCTGCCAGCCCATGCAGCTGCAGGCAGCACCTCCCCATGCCACAGCAGAAGATACACTGGTAAGCCCTGACTCACCGCAGACGCCCACAGGCTGCCAGTGATGCCGGGTTGGTCTCTAACTTCAGCATCTTAGTCATTCTAGTCAGCTTACCTGATTCCACCTGCCCCAACCCCTCTCCCAACCAGGCAACTGGACATCCAAAGATTTAATTTATTCACTCATACGTGTGTGTACCTATATGTTTGTGGCAAAGATATTACTATGTAATTTGAATCATAAAGATACATCACAGGCTCAGGGGCCACCAGGATGGCGCAAGAGGTGGAATCCTACGGCCCACACCCGGGCCGGCCCTCTCAGCCCTTCGGCAGCAACGGTCAGAGCAGAGCAGCTGAGAGAGGAAAGGCACATAAAGAAGGTGAGGCTTGCAAAGGGCAGAGTCTCAGCAACCTGGCAGCTCAGTGTTGTATTTCTTTTTTTTAAAATTATTTATTCTCTTTTGTTGCCCTTGTTTTTTTTTTTATTGTTGTTGTTACTGATGTCATCGTTGTTGGATAGGACAAGAGAGAAATGAAGAGAGGAGGGGAAGACCAAGAGAGGGAGAGAAAGGTAAAACACCTGCAGACCTGCTTCGCAGCCTGTGAAGCGACTCCCCTGCGCTACTACTGCCCAACTCCCGAGTGTTGTATTTCATTTTACAAGAATGGGAGAGGGAAGGAGGGACAGCAAAAGGAGGTAAAAGACTGAAGCCCAAATAGAGACTCTGCATCATGGTGGTGGCCCCGTGCTCAGGGCGTGAGCAGAAAGCCAGTACACAGCCGCCTGGACCAAGGAGGAAGTGATCAGCCGGGAAAACACAAAGCTTCCCACCCCTTCCTCAGAAACCCACGCCCGCCCCCAGCGAGCCCTGCCTGTGTCTGTCCCTGGGCAGAGCCTCAGACAGGGCCCAGGAAACTCCTTACCGTGTGTGGGTTGTCATAGTAGATGGCAATAGAGCGGAGCTTGGGGGAGACACTACAGCTCTCAGTGAAAAGCTGCCCAGTCTCACTGTAGGGTCCCATGTGGAACTTGTAGGCCACTGTGACATTGCGGATGGGGGGTGAGCCAGCACTCACTGTCACCCCGGCCAGCAGCCCCGAGTATCCAGCAAAGGCGAGCAGCGTCAGGAGCAGCAGCAGAGTCAGGGCCCCAATCAGGCCCAGGAGGAGCAGGTCCGACATGGCTCTGTGTCCCCCACGCCGCAGCCCACGGCAGCTGCAAAGGAGACAGAAAGGAGAAGAGGCTGGCAGCCTGCTCTGGCCAACGTGCCCACCTGCCCGCCAACCAATTCTGGCCCAACCTCAGAACTGCCTAGGTGCTCTGACCCAGAAGGGGGAGGAGCCAGAAGTGTTTACACAGAGTGACCTAGAAGGGAGCTACCAAGGATGACTGAAGCCACAAGACTCCTTATTTCTTAATCACAATTGTCGAAGTTCTCAGAGCAGCTATGCCTGTCAGCTGTCAGTCTTTGTCACACCTACCTGGGGAAACTGAGTCACAGAGGGGCACAGGAGTTGAATTAATACACAGGGACAAACTCCTAGCTCTGACCAGTCTCCTCAGAGATGGGCTAGACCTTAGCCTTCCAGCTCTGCCCCCCTTAACCCCTCCCTCCCCCACACACACATCACTTCTTTCTCCCCAGATCTCATGGACCACTGACAGATGGAGGAAGAATACTGGGTCCAAATACTTACCAACAATAAGGGAAACGATGCAGAACAAAATCCTAGGGGGGAAATGTGGCATAGGGATTAACTACCATAGGAACCTCTCCTTTTTTTGTTATTTATTTATTTTGCTTCCAGGGTTATTGCTGAGGCTCAGTGCCTGTACTATGAATCCACTGCTCCTGGAGGCTATTTTTTCCCTTGTGTTGTCCTTGTTGTTTATCATTGTTGGATAGGACAGAGAGAAATGGAGAGAGGAGGGGAAGACAGAGAGGGGGAAAGAAAGACACCTGCAGACCTGCTTCACCACTTGTGAAGCAACCTCCCTGTAGGTGGGGAGCCTGGGGTTTGAACCGGGATCCTTACTTCAGTCCTTGCACTTCGCGCCATGTGTGCTTAACCCGCTGACCTACCATCCAACCCGCTTTTAAATTTTTTTAACATTTATTTATTTGATAGAGACAGCCAGAAATTGAGAGGAAATGGAAGATAGAGAAGGAGACAGAGAGACACCTGCAGCGCTGCTTCACCACTTGTGAAGCTTTTCCCCTGCAGGGGGGGACCAGGGGCTTGAACCTGGGTCCTGGAGCACTATAACATGTGCGCTCAAGCAGGTGTGCCACCACCCGGCCCCAGAACCTCTCCTTTGCAAAATGAATCTGCCTTTCTTACTACCCATCAAGCTCACTCATCCAGAACCACAGGAGACCAGATCCCAACAGCCTGAGCAGCCAGAACAAAGTCCGGCGCTATTCTCCTCACCCGTGAGCCACCAGCGCTGACAAGCATCACCTGGTTTTCCCGGCCACAGATCAGAAGCAGTAAGGAGGACAAAGATGCTGTTACAACTGGCAACCCACAGCAAGAAGTAGCGGTCAACTAGTTCCCGGCCAGAGCGCCACCATCTGTTGCTGGTGTGGGGGAGCAGCTTCACTCTTGCTGGGGGTTCACTTGCCTCCCACTCCCCTTCATCATCTCCAGATGCTTACTATGTGGTTTTGATCTCCCCTCCCCACCTCCTGTACTATGTGGTTCAAAGGAAGGCTCCTGGGGCGGTCTGGGAAATAGCTTAACCGGTAGAGCACAGGACCTGCGTCTCTGGAGTTCCTGGTTCAATCCCCAGCACTGCATGCACCGTAGTGCAGCTCTGGCTTCTACTGCTTCTTATGTGAGATGTTCTATCTCATGAAATAAATAAATAAATATCCTGGGGTAGGTTTTTTTTTTCTTTCTGAATATATATATATATATATATATATATGTCATCTGATAACACACACACACAACACTGGTCTGTTCCCACTTCTTATATCTGTATGATACAAACAATAAATACAACTGCTTGAGAAAACAACAAAACAGACAACAAACAAGCAAAAACCAAGCAGAAAAGTTTTCCAAGAGCAGGCTCACGAATACAGCAAAAACTGAACCATTCAAGGCAGACTGCCTACCCCTACGTGAAGACTGTGGCCAGAAGTCCAGCGCTGTTACACAGGGCTTTTACTTGGCTCGCCCCTCCTCCCTCAAAGCAAGATCACAACCAGAGAAGACTGTTTAAAGAGAAAAGGAGGTGGAGCAGCTGGGGGTTCATATGGTTGAGCGCAAATATACCTTGCGCAAGAAGTGGGTTCAAGCCCCCAGGACCCACTTACAGGAGGAAGCTTCACGCATAATCAAACAGGGTTGTAGGGGTCTTTCTCTCTCTGTCTTCTCCTTTCCATTTATCTAGCAAACTTAAAAAAAAAAGAGAGAGAAAGAGAAAAAGAGAAAGAGAAAGAAAGGGGTGTTGGTGGTAGCCACTAGGAACAGTGGACTCATCATGCAGGCACCAAGCTCCAGTGATAACACTAGTGGCAACAAAATAAATATAAATAAGGGTGGGGGGAGAGAAAGCATGACACTCACTGGAGGAACATTCCTGCACCTGGCTACGTGTACACGTTACCAAGCTCAAGGCCCTGGGTTCAAGCCCCTGGTCCCAACCTGCAGAGGGAAAAAGCTTCATGAGCAGTGTGGCAGGGCTGCAGGTGTCTCCATCTCTCTCCCCCTCTCTATTCCTCTCTGTCCTATCAAATAAAATAAATGAAAATTAAAAAACAGTAAGTTGAGAGTCAGTCGGGCGGTAGCACAGCAGATTAAGTGCAGGTGGCGCAAAGCGTAAGAACCAGCGTGAGGATCCCGGTTTGAGCCCCTGGCTCCCCACCTGCAGGGGAGTCGCTTCACAGGCGGTGAAGCAGGTCTGCAGGTGTCTGTCTTTCTCTCCCCCTCTCTGTCTTCCCCTCCTCTCTCCATTTTTCTCTGTCCTAGCCAACAACGATGACATCAGTACTAACTACAACAACAACAAAAAAAACACAATAAGTTAATTTAATTTAGAAAGCAATAATATCTTCTAGAGAAATGGCTCAACTGTTAGAACCCTGGGGGAGTCAGGCGGTAGTGCAGCAGGTTAAGCGCATGTAGCGCAGGGACTGACGTAAGGATCCCAGTTCGAGCCCCCGGCTCCCCACCTGCAGGGGAGTCGCTTCACAGGCGGTGAAGCAGGTCTGCAGGTGTCTGTCTTTCTCTCCCCCTCTCTGTCTTCCCCTCTTCTCTCCATTTCTCTCTGTCCTACCCAACAACAATAATAACTACAACAATAAAACAACTAGGGCAACAAAAGGGAATAAATAAATTTTTTTTTTTTAAAAAAAAGAACCTTGGGCTCATATGCCTGAGGTTCTCAGTTCAAACCTGGCACATGTATGATCTGTTTTTTCTCTCCCGTCTCATGTGAAACATATGTAGTCCATAATAAATCTGGGGGGGGGGGGAAGTTGAACAGAAATATTTTAACGTGTAGGAGTTGTGGAAACTGAAAGTCGACACTTTGTATGTAAAAATCTATGAAATAATCAGTTCCCTGTGGGTTCTGGTATCCGTTTTGGGTTTTGTTTGTTTTCCTGCAGAAATGGTCTGTGGCAGCATCATCCTGTAGGGTCTCTCTCATCAACAGGCAAACTTCTCAGCCCCTGGGGTCACTCAGGTGAAGTTTCTCAAGGATCTTCACAGACACACAGACACACTCAGCTTTCCTGTCCCGAGGTGCAAATTCTCCGCCCTCTTTCTCTTGCAGGCGGATTCCCTCCGCAGAGCGCTGTCACGCTGTCACGAGGCCGAAGGCACGAACTAAAAGCTCTAAAGCTCGGACCCGGGGCCTTCGCTAACCCTCAGAGTTGACAGACAGGCATCCAGGGACGGGGAGAGGGCGGGACGGTTACTCAAGGAAGACGTTGCTGCCTGAGGGACCCAGGATCCCGGGTTCAAACTTCAGCACCACCATATAAGCCAGAGCTGAGCAGAGCTCTGATGATGATGATGAAGATCACGAATTAAAATAAATCACACAGGTGTCGTGAAACTGAAACATAGAATCCCTTGGACCAACAATGCAAGGAAAAGGGAGCCCAGAAAGTCTTGACTCCGGATCGCGCGTTCACTTTCTCGCTCCTGCCTGGGGACATGGAGGGGGACGGGGAGGGGACGGGGAGGGGGATTTAGTAACATCCAGGTCCTCAGCTCAGCCCCCCCCCCCCCCCGTTCTCCCACCCGTCTGCCTGGAGGGATGGCGCCATCCTCCACTCTGCCCTGCCCTCCAGGGTGGGGAGGGGGCGCCCCTGGGTGGGGGCCCCGGGCTTGGGGAAGCAGGCGACTTTGCCCAGGGCCCAGAGCCGCAGGAGGGTCGGGAAGCTCACCTGACCCGCCGGGCTCACTTTTAGCAAATCAAGGCATCCGACGCGGCAGGGACCAGGTGCTCCAGCGCTGGGGGGGGGGAGGAAATAAGCTCTGAGCCGGTGGGCACCCGGCACCCTGTTTGGCCTCCTCCCTTCTGGGTGGGTGGGGGTCTCAGGGGTCTCCCTGCACCCAGGCTACACCCGCACTCAGCCCCCAAGAGGCCTGCGGGAGCACAAGTCGCCGCCCGGCTCTCGGGAGCCCTCCCGGCGGAGGGAGCAGCCACCTGCCCGCCGCGGCCGCCGCTTCCCGGAGCCGCTCACGTGCGCCGCCCGCCGGCTCTTAAAGGGGCCGCACGGCCGGGCCGCGGGCCTGCGCGGCGAAGGGGCGCCACCTCCCGCCCGGGGCTTCCAGGCTCCGCTCGCGGCGCCTCACCCGTCCACCCCGTCAGTCCTCCTCTTTCCGGCTCGACCGCGGCGGGCCCCGAGCTCTGGCCCCCGGAGGGACCTTCAAGTTTGCGGCCGCGGGGGCGGAGCTCAAGTTGGGCTCCGACCTCAGTTTCCCCTCCCTTCCGCCCCGCCGGCTCGGGGAGGGGCGGGCACCCGCGGCGGAGGCCCGGGAGGTGGGGCTGCTTCAAGGTCGCCTCGGCGCCGTCGGGGCCGGCCGGGGCTAACCGTGGGCCAGCGCAGAGGCAAGGGCCGGCCGGGGACGCGGAGGCGCCCCGAGCTCCGGCCTGGGTGGCCCAGGGCCCGCGGCCCACGGCGCGCCTGCTGCAGCCCGGCCGGGCCCTCACCTCAGCGGCCGCCCGCGGCGGACACCGATGCGCGCAGGCGACTCCCGGCTCGGTCGCGGGGCCTGCGCGCTCCAGCCGCGCACGCTCGCTCCGCCCCCTCGCGGCGGGACGTGGCTGTGGGCGCGTGCGCGCGCGCGGTCCTGGGGCGGAGGCCTGCCCCGCCCTCCCCGTCGCCGTGGCAACGAGCGTGCGCTGCTGGGGGTTCCCTCTGCCGCGGGCGCCGCCGCCCAGAGCCGCCTGGGCGCAGTCTTGTAGGCGCATCTGCGTGCCTCCCACACACTGCCAGGTTGCCTAGGGCAATGTAGCAACAGCCTCTTGGCATCCGGGCTGGCCAGGGCACCGTGACTGCCCCGGCGCTGGCCTGGGGTGGGGTGGAGCGGGGAGGCAGCCCGGTGGGTGCTCCCGGCTGAACCAGGCTGGGGCCCAGGGAGCTTGGGTACTTTGCAGAGAGTTGGGAAGCGCAGCGCAACCTCTGGCAGCTACTCAACACACCACTTGCTCTTGTCTCACGGGAGAGGAGACAAGTCCTGTGTAGACGTAGCGAGAGAACCAGATGGGTCCAACTTCTGAGTGCCAGGTGTCCACTTCCTGCCTCCACTCCTCCGACCTTCTTCGGTACCCTTGTCACCAACAGTTGTGGCATAGAGGTGATTACTCATCCACCCCGCAAGGAGTACCACGCCTTTGCAAGACATCTCTTGGGTCTGGGGATACTGCTGACAAAACTAAAGCTCAGTCCTCCTGGAGCTCATCCCGGAAAGCACCCTCCGTCCAGGTTCCTCCTCCCGACCTGGGGTGGGTGGGAGTGACTAGTCTTCTATCAATCTCTTCTATCAGGAGGGTACTGTAGATAACTCACAGGCCAAGTGCCATATGTCATCACTGAATACGAGTTCTAGAGTCCCAGAGATGAAACTTTCCTTCCTCAGAGGCCCTGTCTGGCAGTGGAGGATAAAAGGAGAAAACTGCTGTTCAAGCTTGGCTACAAGCCAGTCTTAGCCAATACCTTGGTGCACCTAACATTAAGGTCTGATGCATCTTGTGAATTCCACTACTGCAGTAGTAAAAGACAGAATGCGCAGAAAAACTCATTCTGTTTTCCTAGGGCAGGGATAGTATAATGGTTGTGCAGAGAGACTGTCATGCCTGAGGCTCCCAGGAGCCAGGATCAGTCCCCCACACTACCATAAACCAGAGCTGAGCAGTGCTCTGGTAAAAAAAAAATAATTTTCTTTCCCTGCTGCTTCACACTGCCTTTCACAGGCAGGAAAGACTCAGCCTCATCCTCAGGGTCAGCCTGTCCCAGTGGTCAGGACAAACTGGTAAAATGGACAGCTGAACCCCCACAGGCACTGAGGATTGGTCCGGCAGGGTTATGGCAGCTATTTTGCTTAGGATTACCAGGCACGTGACCAAACCTGCTGATGCCTCCAACAAGTGGGCTATAAACATGGATGCATTTCCTGTGAGACAAGGAAGGATCTCTGCCTGCAGTTTTCACGGATCAGTTCTCCTCAGAAGTCGTATCTCCGAGGGGAAAATGGTTCTTTCTTCATCTTCTCTGCTCACTTCCTTTAGCCTGGATGGAGAACTCCAGAGCCCCGAGAGTTCAGGGTATGCCTGCCTCAGGAGCTCCAGCACCTCTGTCATGAGAGTCTGCCTGCAGACTGGGATTGTTGGCCACCAGTCTTCCAAGTCTTCATCTCAGGATGCCCCCAACAGAGCAGAGTCCCTGGAGGGAAACACACTCATCTTTGTAAGGCCACCAGGAGGCAACACTCAAATGTACTGATACTCTGCCTTGTAGATCTGAACCAAGCTGAGCTAGTCGTCTGTCCCACTCAAGCTCACTCCTAATCCTATCTCCCAGAAGCACATATATGTTCTCACAGGAGCTCAGACACGAGCCCTATTTCCTTAGGAAATTTCCAGAGACTACTTGCCCAGGGGCTCTTCTCTTTAAAGGACTACGTTTGGACAGCCAAACAGTAATCATTCCCACCAGCCCAGTACCTCACCTGCCAAAGCCCTGGCTAGTTCTCTGTGTGAGGCAATGGCTAGATCCTCTAATTCAAATAATTACAGAATGCATATGCTCTCTAAGATGCTCTGCAAACCATGCCACCCCATCTTCCGTCTTATGTAGTCACGCACACCCCTGCCATTTGGTATAGTAAGGCTAGCTTCAAGCCAGCTTCACTGTTTCCTTTAGAGAAAAAAATGCAAAATTCTTCATGTAAGGAGACCGCCAGTGAATCCTGCTACAGCAACAACAGCAAAGATTTCCAGCAGTCATCAGTCTGCCCTCTGCTCCACACCCCCTTTCCCCAGCACCTGGCCCTCCCCCGCCGCCATCCCAGTGCTCAGTCGGCTGTAAGTTACATTTTCATCACTACCCAGCCAAAGAGCTATTCAGACAAATCCTTGATCAAACAACACTGCCTTCTTATGTTTAAATTTTATTTTACAAAAAGAGAAATAAAGAAAACTGATAGGCAGTTATACTGACTTACAATTGTTCTGCTTGCCTTTTTCTTTTTAAAAAAAGTGACATGAAACACAAGTAAAAATAAATACGTCATAGAAACAGCCAGTTGCCCAGTCTCTGGGGCAGGAACACCACCCTGCTGAGAAGAGGGAAGCCCATGATCACACCAGCAGCTGGGACACCCAGCCACAGATGATCCCCAATGCCAGGTGCAGGTCCCAGGCCTCAGGGGGCATCCTGAGGAAAGAAGACGGAAAACCAAAGCCAGGTGCCAGGTCCCTGGGGCCACCCCATCTCCCCCCGCTCCTCCTGGCAGCAGTGTGGCCTTAGTGGTTATCCAATGTGACCCCCTCAACCCACCTGGACCCCCTTCTCCTGGCCCCTCTAGAGAGGGTACAGGAAAAAAACCAATCTTGAGCAGGCTGAGGGGATTCTTCCAGGGAGTCCCCTGCCCACCCTGAGTAACACAACCAGATAACATTCAGTTGACACCCATACACGCGCACGCGCACGCGCACGCGCACACGCGCACACACACACACACACACACACACACACACACACATACACACACACACGGCTGAGAGCTCTCTTCTTGGGGAGGCTTCTGGGTCAGGTCACAGTATGAGGTCCCCTCTCTTTTGATTATCATGCCAGTAGTGCTAACAGAGAGTAACCAGATTTCCCTCAACTCTGCACCAGACTGTGCAGCCTATGTGGCTACCTCTCCAGAATGTACTAGATAACCATCAAATAGACCTTAGGAGAGGAAAGGGGCAGACTCAGGTCCCTGAAGAGCAAAGAAGTTGGACACCGTCTGCTCTGAAAGTTCCTCGGAAGACTTGGGTATTCATAAAAGGCCTACGGCCAAACTAGTGGCGCAGAACAGATATTAAGGGGACACAGCAGTATACACAGAAGAATCAGTAGGAAGGTGACTAATGGAGAATGCAGCATTCTTAGACAGGCCTTGAGGGGGCAGATTTCCTGGAAAGAATTAGCAGAGTACAGGTCTCCTGGGGACTAAGGGGAAGAAGCTTGTCTCACAAGAGTTCTGATGGGAGAACCACCACGTAGCTGGGCTTATAGGGGGCCCTGGCTCTGAAAGGAATCTAGTCTGAGGAATCACAGAGCACTGGGAAGCAGGAGGGGAGTCATGACCTGACCAAAGAGGGTAAGCTCCCCAAAGACAGTCCCCACGGGAGGAAAACTCACCTCAGAGTAAGGACCAGCTTGAGAAAACTGAGACAGGGAGCCTTACTCGACTGAGCTTGGAGAGTGACAGTCCCACTCAGACTGCTGGTTAGATTGTCTCAACCTGCCAGAGAAACTTTATCACAGCTATTTACTTTATGCCCTGAAGTAGGAAAGGTCATCTTTTGCAGTGAATCACAAGTACATATAGATGCCACACACTAACTGCTAGGGGAAAAAAGTTCCAAAAACCAGATATCTAGAAGTCAGGGGATGATGAGACAGATGGTTGCACACAACTCTAGAGGGCAAGGGGTTTCTACAAATACAGCCTGAAGAAACAAATCGGGTCCAACGTGGTTTGCTCATTTTCTTGCTTAAATGGCTGTTTTGTGTCTATTTTTGTTCACAAAGACATTCGGAAAAGGAAATCAACCTTTTTACAGACAGCAGTCCTGAATTAAGTAGGAGATGTGCTCTGGGTTGATGGGTGGGGCACGAGAGGCCCTTGAGAACATTCTGCGGAAGACAGCAACGGGAGAAAAAGCCTTGGCCTGATCTTCTCCCCCTCAGGCCTTGACGGTTTCGGATCAAGGAAGTCACTACACACAGTTGTTGGGCTCTGCGGCACTTCCTGTTCCTCTCGCGCACGCGCTCGCGTTGCACACCTGTCTACCAGTAGACACAGAAAACAGAGGTGTTTCCAGAGCCACTGGAAACAAAAGCCGTGGTGCGGGCGGCACTCCGATTTCCTGTGACCCCACCTCATCCCTACACAATATAAGCTGCTTGTATCAAAGAAGATCTTAAGCAAGTTAGTCTTGCCAACAACAGCCTCTCCTGAGCTGAGCCTCTAGACCCACAGGCAGAGCGCGAGCGTGTGCCGCTTCCCAGTCACTTCCTCGCTCTGGATCCTCCCAGCCTGATGCTGAGTTTTCCTAGAAGCAGACACAGAAACACCCAATCTCCCCCATCTAAACATACATATATGTCCTCTCCTCTCCCTCTGGAACCCCAGGGCTCTGAGGCCTTAAGAGACATGAGTTGTAGCCCAGGTTGCAAGTGGGCTCCACGGAGCAGGACCCAGGCTAGCTCTCTATTACGGTAACTTCAGCCCGAGAACCCAGTCCGACTATATCCATTCTCCATTCCTGGGATGCATCTGCAAGAGAAAGCACTGATAGGAACTACTAATTTTTAAATCGCTAAAATAATCTGCATAGCTAAATTGTAGATCTAAGGCTTCTATGAGTAGGAGAGTTAAGTATTTGACAGGGTGCTTATGAAAACAGGAAGAAAGCTCCTTACCTTCCACTTTTGGTGTAGACAGTACACACGCATGTACACACATACGCACCCCATCAAGTCATCTCTTGATCTCTTCTATGGCGACAACACCCCAGGGTGTGCTAAAACCTTCCAACAGTGGAAAGAGGCTGGTCAGAAGAGTTGCAGAAATAGCTACTACTTGGGGTGACCTGAAGAAGCTGCCTCCAGGGCTGGAAAGAGGCAGGTGTAGCAGCTGCTCAGAGAGGAGTGACCAATGGGTAGGTGGCAAAGCTTGAAAGTCAGCAAGGTCAGTTAATTACAAAGAACCACCTAGCAAAGTCTCAGTAGCCAGAAGTGAAAAGCTAGCATGAAGATGACCAGTGTTTGTGCTAAAGGCTAGACAACCCCTTCTCCCCCGCCACCCCCAGCACTGAAACTGACACAAGAAAAGGGAGGCCCATAATGACGGATGTGTTCTTTTCAGACAAAAACCAGGTGCCTGCAGTGACCACCTGGAAGGCCTGGGTAAGACATCTCCCAGCAGGAAATATTAACTTAGCAGTCTCCCCTCAACCCAGCAGCCCACATACAACTTGACGGTTCAGCACGATGAACTTGTCTCTAAGGTTACCTCACTGGGACACAGTTCCAGAGGTGGGGTCATTTCCTTCCCAATAACAACACCCATGATCCCAAGTTTAAATCTCAGTGGAATGAGTCTCATTCCCACTAACTACTCAGGATCTCTGATCTTCCCGAGAGGTCGTCTCCTGAAAAGACGTGTTTAGTGTAAACTGTAAAGCCTAACTCATTGTCCTTGGTTGGTTCACCATCCACCCACGCCCTGGGACTTTTCCGCCAGTAACTATATGGCATGGGATATCTTAAATCTCCCCTTCCCATCTCCCACACTCCTGACCCCTAATCCCATTCCCATTGTAAAAATTAAAAACAAACACACACATTTAAAAAGTCCAAATAATAAATAATTATCCATAAGAAATAAATTAACAGAGAGCTCTCCAATGGAGAAGAAAAGATCACCAAGACAGGCAGCTGGGAACTCAGTTCTGTCCTTGTGAAGAATGTTTTTTCTGGCCACAGCTCCGTGACCTCTCACTCATACACCAAATGCTTCTCCCTCCTGGCCTCTTCACACAGACAATCTCACACCCGAGAAAGGGAGATCTGCTCAGAGAGAGCAACTGAGGAAAGAGACAGAGATTGATTTGTAACGCCCATTTTCTCTCATAATTTCCCCCCGCAAATTCTAAAATAAATGTGGCTCTGAAAATCCAGGACTAGTGTTAGCTGGGTCTTCCCTTCACTCAACTGCAAGGAAACTTGTGATTACCATGGCTTTTCTCCTGGGCTTACTCTGATGTTCATACTAATAGATGCCATGAACCATTACATTTGATTTCCACTTTAAAAAAGATAAATTCATTTTGCAGTTTCCCCCTTAGTCTCTCCCTCCCACTATCATCCCAATTCTGTCACACGTGCATGTGGGCACACACACATGCGCGCGCGCACACACACACACACACACGCACACGCACACGCACACACGCACGCAACAAACACACACATACCTGGTATGCTTTTGTCCCACCCCTAAAAAAGACTCCTCTTCACATGGACTCAGTCTGTTTTCCCTGCCCACCCTTCCTCTTTCTTTTGCCCTACCTCCTTCCCCTCCCCTTCCCCAGGCCAAGCTAAGTCACCCAGTAAGGCAGCTTTCTTGGGAGAGAATATTCCCAAAAACAGAAATGGGACATGAGCTTCCACTCTCCAAAGGGCAAGCAAGCAAACAACAGCATGAGCAAGGCAGACAGGAAGAAGGCGGGCTGCCCTGGTCCTCCATTGGGTTTCGGGTCCCTGATTTCCCACTACTTGCCGCTCTGTTGAGTTGTTTTGCCTCTTTTGTTAAGAAGCAACAGAACCTTGCCACTGTGGTCAAACACCCTTCTTTGTCCTCTTCCTTTTCCTTCCTGCCAGGTGCCCTATTCTCAGAAAACCCAGAATCTCTGCCTTTTAACTTGGTGGGCAACCTGCTGGGAGCCCCAGAGTGAGGTGGAGGAGAGGCGTTCCCCAGCTATTTCCCCGTGACTTCTATAACATCATCATCTTTATCCTCATCATCATTGGAGCTGAACCCCACCTCAGCAACCTCATGAGAGTCAAATGGAGGCACCTGGGACCGGAGGAGGCCGCCAGTGGGGTAGCCTGCATGGGGGGACATGTACCCTGGATAGACAGACACGCCCCGTGGAAGGTTGCTGGGCAAGACAGGGGAAGGAAAAGGCGCAAACATCCTCGGCTCGGACAGGAGTGGCTGTGAAAATGGGAGTGAGTAGCTGGGTAGTATCCCTGGTACAGAAGGGTTGAGCATGAAGGAGGGGTTGCTGGCAGTGACTGAGGTAGCCGTGGAAGAGGAACTGACAGGGCCTGCTGGCACCAGAGGGTCAGTAGTCACTGGAAACACCAGGCGGGCATCTGCCAGCAAATTGGACAGCTGGTAGTAGGAGGGGGTACTACCCATAAAGAGGGAGTTCTCCCCAGCCTGGGAGGTGAAAGGAGGGGTGAGGTTATGGTTTAAGGAGACAGGTGGCATAGCAAACCCGCCAGAAACTGGATACCCGTGTTCATACGGTTGCACGGGGGCTGGCAGATGACCCTTCCTAGATCGTCGGCGAGTTGACTCCTGGGCAGCAGGTGGTGTGGCCAATTTTCGCTTGTGACCCCTTAAGTCCAACAATGGGTGTCTGTCACCACAAGGCTGGCCAGTCATCAGGAGGGAACTATTGAGGCAATGACCCCCATGTCGAGGCTCAGTCCCAAGAGCTGTCCCAGGAACAGCACTGCTGTCCACGAGCTGGGCTGGGGGGCCAGGCAGGGAGGCATTGGAGCTGGGAGAGCTCTGGTGGGATTCCCGGGCGGCAGCCACGTCTGCGTACTGCTGGAGCTCACTGATGATCTCTGGGCTGTCTGGAGAGACGGGTCTGGCCAGTCCCTCATGGTCAGGAGCTTTGGGTGATGAGGCACTGTGTCTGCCGTTGCTTGTGGACTCAAGAGAAGGTCCCTGGGAACCTAGAGACAAAATTTAAGTACATGAGAACGAGAATGACCAGGGAGAGAGTATGATGGTTATGCAGAAAGACTGTCATGACTGAAGTGGCAAGGGCCTTAGGTGCAATCCACAGCACCACCATGAGCGAGAACTGAGCAGTGCTCTGGTAAAGCACATATACAAGTAAATAAGAAATCTCAAATTAAAAAGTAATAATGATAAAGGCTAGGGAAACAGCATAATGGTTGTGCAAAAGACTTTCATGCCTGAGGCAACAAAGATACCAAGTTCTTGGTTTTTTTTAAGATTTTATTTATTCATAAGAAAGATAGGAGGCGAGAGAGAAAGAACTAGACATCACTCTGGTACCTGTGCTGCCGGGGATTGAATTCGGGAACTCATGCTTGAGAGTCCAGTGCTTTATCTATTGTGCCACCTCCCAGACCATAGGTACCAGGTTCAATCCCCAGTATCACTATAAGCGAGAGCTGAGCAGTGTTCAGGTAAAAATTTAAAAATAAAAATAAAGTAAATTAAAATCAAATAGTCCCGCAGAGTCCAGAAGGTGGTACAGTGAGCAGGACAGTGTACTTGGAAGCACAAGGTTCCAGGCCCGATCACTAGCATCCCGTGTGCCAGAGTGATGCTCTGGTTCTTCTTCTTCCCCTGTGTTGTCTGAATGTATAAGTAACAGTCCTGTAGCCTGGGAGGTGGTATAATGGAGCAAGTGCTGGGCCCTAAGCATGAGGTCCTAAATTCAATTCCCAGCATTGCATGTGCCAGAGTGATGGTCTGGTTGAATCATTAACAAACAATTCTTTTTTTTTTTTTTAAAGATTCACTTATTCTTTATATTTATTACTTACTTATGAGAAGGAGACAGTGAAAGAGATAGAACTCTCTCATTCAACTTTTCCTAGTCACAAAGAAATACTTGGATCTAGGAAATAAGACTACCTATAATAAGATCTATGACAACACAGACACTATACTCCAACTACCTAAATCCACCAAAGTGAATTCTATGAGGCCATAAAATGGAAGCAATAAGTAATCAGTGGTTAGGGTGGAAGAAAAGAAAAAATAAAATGTAACAAGCTGCCCATCCCCATTTAAAACAAAACACAGATGGGCAAAACAGCTCACTGCCAGGTGCATGACTCTGGTGCCTAGACCCCACCACTCTGAAGTTCTTTCTCTCTCCTCCCTCCCTATCTCCCTCACTTCTTCCTCTCTCCCCCCACCACCGGTTTCTATTTTAAATAGACAGACAGACAGACAGACAGATAGACAGACAGAACAAAGAGTAACAAGAGAGCTCACTCAGTTGTGGGTTGGAGCCCTCAGAGTATATAGACCTCGATGGCACCAGGGTAAGCTCCAGAGCTGTGGTCAGTCTCTGTCTCTCTCTCTCTCTCTCTGTCTCTGTCTCTCTCTCTCCATCTCTATCTAAAACAGAAAGAATGAAAAAAGTTATCCCAGGAGCAGTACAAGACCCTAGTACCTCAAAATACAAAAGAAAATCCATGTCTATGGAAGATGATTGGGTAACGGGGAAGTCTGAATGTGGCCTGGAAACTAGAGAATATTACGGAATAGCTAGCATTTAGTAGGTGATATGATCCTGCGAACAAGAAGGGAATGTCCATAATGTCAGGGGATACAGGCTAAAGAATTTAGGAGTAAAAATGACATAGCATCTTCAACTTATAAATAGTTCAACTATTTGGAGAGAAAAGAGAAAAAGAAAGTTTTTGTAACAACAATAGCAGTCATTGGACCACAGGCACATGGTGCAGGGGTGTTCAGATGACGTTCTTTCAGCTTGTCTGCATGGACATTTCCATAGTAAAACCTCAGAATAGAAGCTCCTAACATTGGGAATGTGCCACATATATACTTTGTCCCCCCCCCCCTTTTTGTTTTTTACCCCCAGGGTTATCGCTGAGGCTCGGTGCCTGCACTACAAATCCACTGCTCCTGGAGGCCATTTTTCCTATTGTGTTGCCCTTGTTGTTACTGCTTTTGTTGTTGGATAGGACAGAGAGAAATCAAGAGGGGAGAGGAAGACAGACGCGGGCGAGAAAGCTAGATACCTGCAGACTTGATTCACCGCTTGCAAAGTGACCCCCCCCCCCATACACACACATGTGGAGAGCCGGGGGCTGGAGCTTCATGCAATGTGAACTTAACCTGCGGCGCTACTGCCTGGGCCCCCTTTGTTCCCTTTTTTATCAGAGCACTCCTTAGTTCTGACTTACGGCGATGCCAGGGACTTAAGCTGGGACCGTGCAATCTCAGAAATGAAAGTCTTGTACATTACCACTGTGCTATCTCCCCGGCCCCTGACATATATACTCTTTGCGTTGGAAATCTTACTTCTAGGAATCTGCCTTATAAATACACTCACATGACTTCTGAGTAAACACTGTAACAGAGTAAAAACAATCTAAATGTCCAAGGACAGAAAACTCAGTAACGTGCTGTGTTAAATTCATCTAATGGCAACCAGTGCAAATCTTCAATTAGGTATACCTCAAAAAACGAGGGCTGAGAAAATAGCACAGTGGTTCACACAACAGATTTTCCTGTCTGAGGCACCAGAAGTCCCAATGTCAATTCTCAACAACACCATAAACCAGAGCTCTGGAGATAATAATAATAATAAATGTATATATGTGTATGTATATATCTATATCTATCTATCTATCTATCTATATCTTTTTTTTTTTTTTTTGCCTCCAGGGTTATTGCTGGGGCTCAGTGCCTGCACCATGAATCCACTGCTCTTGGAGGCCATTTTTCCCCTTTTGTTGCCCTTGTTGTTGTAGCCTTGTTGTGGTCATTATTGTTGCTGTTATTGATGTTGTTGGATAGGACAGAGAAAAACTGAGAGAGATGAAGACAGAGAAGGGGCGAGAAAGATGGACACCTGGGAGTCGGGCTGTAGCGCAGCGGGTTAAGCGCAGGTGGCACAAAGCACAATGACCGGCATAAGGATCCCGGTTCGAGCCCCGGCTCCCCACCTGCAGGGGAGTCGCTTCACAGGCGGTGAAGTAGGTCTGCAGGTGTCTATCTTTCTCTCCTCTTCTCTGTCTTCCCCTCCTCTCTCCATTTCTCTCTGTCCTATCCAACAACGACAACAACAATAACAACTACAACAATAAAACAACAAGGGCAACAAAAGGGAATAAATAAATAAAATAAATATTTTTTTTTTAAGTTTTTTAAAAAAAAGAAAGATAGACACCTGCAGACCTGCTTCACCGCTTATGAAGTGACTCCCCTACAGGAGGGGAGCGGGGGGCTCGAACCAGGATCCTTATGCCAGTCCCTGCACTTTGCACCATGTGCACTTAATCCACTGTGCTACCGCCCAACTCCCGAAAATAATAATATTAATAATAAACACTGAGATAACATTAGTGAGTGAAAAGGAAAATAAGTAGTAGGCACGTTTTAAAAAATACAGCAGTAGTGCAGTGGCCAGAACATTGGATTTGGAAGGATTAGGTCCTTAGAGTGATCCCCACCACCGCATATACCAGAGTGAAGCCCTGGTGTTCTTATTAATAAACAAATCTTAAAATAGTAATAGTAATGATGATGATAATAATCATATCCATCATATATTTTAAAAGAGAAAATAATAAAATTAGACTTTTTAAAAACATTATATAAATACATTTCTTTTACTAAGAGAGAGAGGGAGGGAGAGAAGGGGAAAAAGAGAGACAGAGACCAAGACCATTGCACCACTCTGCCATTTATGAAGTTCTATTGTTTTAACTTTATAGTTATTATGAAGTTCAGAGATTGAATCCCATGCATGCAAGGCATAAACTTTCCCTCAGCCTGGATCCATATATATAGATGGTTTGTTTGGTTTCATTTGCCACCTGGGTTATTGCTGGGGCACAGTGCCTGAGGATGAGAGACAGAGAGGAGAGAGAGGAGAAACCATAGGTTCTGAAGGAGAGGGCAAACGGACTGTGGTAATTATCAGTACTTTAGTGGTAGGTGCGGTATGGTAATATTCACTTAAAGAAGTATATCACTGAATTCCTAAAACACACAGGGTTGCACGTCAACTTTGTTTTTTGCCACCAGAGCTATTGCTAGAGCCAGGGCCTGCACAACTCCACTGCTCCTAGACACATGTTTCTTGTTTTTGACGGGACCACTCCATGACTTGTGATGCTTCCCCCCTGCAGCACTCCTCTGAGGTGCTGCGGACTCAGACCTGTTCCACATACATGGTAACGTGCACTCCTGGATGAGCCACCTCCTCCCCCTACCTCTATGCACATGCTTTTAACACAAACAGGCCAAAGGCACACATCCCTAAACCATATATATGCATACAACATCTAAAACACCCACAGACCTCCAGGAGCAATGGAGATGGGGGGTGGAAGGGGTGGCTTAACCCATTAAAAAAAAATCAACTATAAGCCAAAATGTGTAGGTTAATGGAAACCAGAAATCACTATACCTGAGGCAGCCATATGACCATCTTCAGGGGCCTTTGGTTTGCCAGTTGCCCGGACAGCAAAGATCCGTCCATCACTGGTTCGAATGTATGTCCCTAAGAAGAAACATAAGACGGTTAGAAGACATGCAACAGGGGGTCGGGCGGTAGCGCAGCAGGTTAACTGCAGGTGGCATGAAGCACAAGGACAGACGTAAGGATCCCGGTTTGAGCCCCCGGCTCCCCACCTGCAGGGGAGTCGCTTCACAGGTGGTGAAGCAGGTCTGTAGGTATCTATCTTTCTCTCCCCCCTCTGTCTTCCCCTCCTCTCTCCATTTCTCTCTGTCCTATCCAACAACGACAACAACAACAATAACTACAACAATACAACAAGGGCAACAAAAGGGAAAATAAATAATAATAATAATAATAATAATAAAATTTTTAAAAAGACATGCAACAGTCGACCTTGTAGGCCTGTGGAGTAGCATGAGCTGGGAAATAACCACAGAGTTAGGCTTTACCTCCCCTCTTCCAGACCTCTGAAACAAATGAGGTGATTGAACTGCAGACCTCTAATTACTCACTTATTCCACAAACACTAACTGTATAACCACCCTGTTCTCAGACACTGAAGTACACACGGCAGAAAAGCATCACACAGAGCTCAGCCAGAAAATGTCAGGAAAGGTTCAGTGTCATGGAGGGAATAAACAGGATTATGTGAAAGAAGAATATGGCTATCTCTGTTCTAAGCTAATTCTCTTGTTCTGGGAAGGAGAAGCCTTATTACTTCAATACTCTCTTTCCCTTGGTAACAATAATTGAAGACCTGCTCTTTATCCCCACAAGGCACTAATTCACCTTCCCTGGTCTTGAGTAGTCTTTTCTGATTAGTCTCCTGAACTCCTGACCATCAAAACTGCCTCTAGGTTAAAGGCTGGGAAACTCACATAAATGTTTTGAGCATGTGAGCCATAAGGTTTCTGTTCCAGCTATTCAACTCTGCTGCTCTGTAGCACAAAAACAGCCATGCAAGGTTTGCCCCAATAAACTGTCATGCACACTGATGTGAATTTCATATCATTACCACATGACACAGAGTACTGTATGTACTTTGACCTAACAGAGGCTACAGTAAAAACTCCTTAATGAATCAAGAGCCTCACACAGTAATGGTTTACATAGAATACAGACTAAGACAGTGTCCTGATATTGTCCAGCCTGGATTTCTCATTGTAGTTATTTCATCTCCCACTATATGGAGGTCAGAGGTAGTGACCTTTTAAAATTTCCACATCTGAAAATTCCACCATGCAGTCCCTGTATTTTAACTTAGCCGCATGGTAGTTTCCGGTCAGAGACCTCCACTCCACTCCAAACAAGTAAGAGACACAAAATATACAAATTGGCTTAGAACCCATTTCATAATTCTTTCCTTCCAATGTCTGGTCTCCAAGTGTAGACACCAGACATAAATCTATGATTGTCAAGACATAAATGATTGCCAAGACATTCATTTCAAATGAACAGTCAGCTATAAGACACAGCTATTAACTAAACAACTAGATAGGAAGCAGGAAGTTTCCCTTTTAGAAGGCCCTTGGTGACCTAGATAAAACTTACCACTGAGTGACCCATTCCCATGGCCTAATTCCTGCCTTTATGTTTTAAATTTTCCAATAATGAGTTCTCAAAATCTGATTCACTTAACCCTTTGACCATAGAAAAAGTAGGTCCTTGCCCCCTACCCTCCAATGACCTTGATGCATGGCTCTCAAACTTAGCATGTACCCTAAAGAACCTGCTGAGTGGTAGCCTCTCCTCACCCCCAAGTTTCCCTGTGGCGATTGCCGAGGAGAATCTTGCAATAAAAAGAAGAACCACAAGGGCCAGTCTTTGACACTTTTTAAAAAATATATTTATTTATTTATTTATTTACTTATTTTCCCTTTTGTTGCCCTTGTTTTTTTAAATGTTGTAATTGTTGTTGTTACTGATGTCGCTGTTGGATAGGTCAGAGAGAAATGGAGACAGGAGGGAAGACAGAGAGGGGGAGAGAAAGATAGACATCTGCAGACCTGCTTCACCGCCTGTGACGCAACCCCCCTGCAGATGGGGAGCTGGGGGCTCAAAGTGGGATCCTTACATTGGTCCTTGTGCTTCGTGCCACCTGCGCTTAACCCACTGTGCTACTGTCTGACTCCCACAAGGGCCAGTCTTACCACAAACTCGTCTCTGAGTCTGGCTGTGTGGGGTGCATGCCAGATGAGACGAGGTGAATGTCTCTGGCATTCTTTCCTAGCTGATAACATCATGATCAACAGGCTAAGACTAACACAAAGTACTGTGTACTTGTCCCTGCTCCACATGTCTCCCCTTAAATGATGACACAATACAGGGACTCAACTCTTTTCTATTCAGCCACCGACAGATATTCTTTAAGCACAATCCAACTCTGCCAAGCAGTTAAAACTGTCGTAGTCTCGTGTCTCTCCTGCACATGACTACTCTTGCAGAATGATTCCTATCCCTGCTCTAGCTCAAGTCACCTGTATTTATTCTGCATCCCTTCCCAGAACTACCAACCAAAGACAGAGGATGGGCTTCTTGGTCAGGCTCTCACCTTTTGTCCCACGGATAATGTGGATACTCTCACCAGCGTTAATTCTTGCTTGCACATCTGTGGCACTATTGAGTCCAGGGATGACAATATCTAGTGAAGACACAGACTTAAGTTTAGGTTGCACGGGACCTGACTTCAGGAGGGAAAGAAAAGGAAAGTCCACGTCCAGCCCAGTTCCTCAATGGCTTCCCCAAGACCTCCTCAGTAGGGCAGACTAAAGAAGGTGAAGCAAACACAACTTCTTACACCATCTAAGCAAATAAAACTGAAAGAAACAGAATTTAAGCAAGATAATCTTTCGGATCCATTTCTCTAATTCATAGTTTGTGATTTGGAAAAAGGCATTTAGCTCAAGTTGCCATTTCTATATAATTTTTCTGCCCCCACCCCACCACAATCTGTATATAGCAGCTCCGCAGGCTGCTCCAAAGGGGGTCTTGTCCTCACTGCTGGCCCTACTCCACAGTGAACTGGAGAGTCAAGAGCATGTTCAAGGGTCAGCAGAGAAGTAGGATCACAAGGACTCTTGTTATTATTCACTTCAGATTTTTTTTTTACAATGGTCATGCGTTATTTTCACACTTAAAATCAACTAAGTATTTTTGTTAAATAATAGCTCCCTAATTTTTCTAGATAAGATTATTTTTTTTATTAATTTTTTATTTAAGAAAGGATTAGTGAACAAAAGCATAAGGTAGGAGGGGTACAACTCCACATAATTCCCAACACCCAATCCCCATAACCCACCCCCTCCCATGGTAGCTTTCCCATTCTCTATCCCTCTGGGATAGATAAGATTATTTTTAAAGCAGCAGCATAGAGCCAGTGAAATCGAGCTCACTTGAGTAGTGCAATGCTCTGCTCTATGTGAAACCCAGGTTTGAGCCAGGTTCCTCCACCACACTGGAAGAACCTGGAACCCACCCCATTGAAAAAAGTAGCAGTACAGAATGTGTTTCTTCTCAATTACCCTGATTCACAGAACCAAGGGTAGATAGGCTACCCACCTCCTACCACTGCCCATAGGTCCACCATGTTCAAACTACATCAAACCCATGAAGAAAAAGTGGCATTTGTATCTTCTAAGTAGGAAGATTGACAGCTGTCATTTATTAATTATTATTATTGTTGTTGTTTTTATTGCCACCAGGGTTATTATGCCTGGTGCCCGCACAATAAATTCACTGTGTTACAAAGGCCATTTTTCATCCCCCCCCTTATTTTTATTTGATAAGACAGATAGAAACTGAGAGGGCGGGGATGATAAAGAGGGAGATAGAGACACCTGCAGACCTGCTTCCCTGCTCAAGAAGTTTCCCCCTGTAGATGGGTAGTGTGAGCTTGAAAACAAGTTCTTGCATATGGCAATGACTGTGCTTAACTGGGTGCGCCGACTCTGTCTCTTATGCTCTGGTGAACTACAGAGTCAGACAGGAAGCAGTACATTCATACCTCTCTTAGATCAGCCTTGCAAATCTGTGAAATTTCTTTTATTTCTTCAGTGCTCAAACTGTACCACCCACCATACTCAAGAAAAACCCAGTTGTGTATTATTATTCTCTTATGTTTAATGCATTGCCAGAGAATGAAGTTAGGATCATAAATGTACAGGACACCTCTGAGTGGACTCCTGCGTCCAATTTTTTGTGTTTTTCAATCAGAACAAGAGGAGAGACGCCACAACACTTTTCTACCATCTGTGGAGTTCCCTAGTGCCATCCACGGTGCTCCCGTGTGGTGCCGAGCGAGGCTCAGACCCAGGGCCTCGCAGAAGGTGAGGCACATGCCCTGCACAGTGAGCCATCTCCCAACCTCGTGTATTATTATCATTTCATTCAGACAGAAATTCCTCAAGATCAGGGACTACTAGCTTCTCTATTTTTACCTACAGTTCTAATGCAGTAAGGAATAGAACATCAAAGGAATTACAATGTCCTAAATGAACAAAGTAATTCTGAAAGGGACAGCAGCCCTGGGACAGAGGCGAGGAGTTCCAAACCTGTTGTGGTGACCACCTTCTGTACGAGGACTCCTGCACGCTGTAAGTAGTTGATGGGGAAGTTCATAGCTGGATTTGCGCCAGAGGCAGAGCTTACACTGCCTCCCAGAGGGACGTGGCGGGGCATCATGGGGATGGGGGTGGACTGCACAGGACGAACACTGGCCACGGGCTTCTCATCATTCTTCAGTGTTGGCTGCCTGTGAGAGAAATGCAAGCACACTAAGAGTTTGCAAAGCAGCCCTCACTTACCCTTTTGTAAAAGTTGCAGTCTCTCCAGACTTCCCTATTCTACACTTTCAGTTGCCGCTCAGAGAAGGACCAGAAGAGCCTGGATTGTATGACCAATTAAAAGGAGACTGGGGGCCCTAGTTAGGGAGTCCTGAGATTCCCAAACAGACATGATGAGCTTAGAACTCGAATAAATCCCTCTCTCCATTGTTACCGGTCATTTCTATCAGGAATAACACAATAGCCCCCTTTGTGGGCCCCCATAGGACCTTTCCCTCAATTTGGATCAACAATGGTAGAGAATGTTCCATCCTCCGAAGGGAGGATGAACAACATACTCTATGCTACACCTGAGGAAGATGGGTCCTGATATTGGGGCAGCTTGGAATGTTCCTGCTTATGACCACAGAATGTGAGCTCAGATATATAGGGATGCAGAAGTCACATAGGCTCCTAAGCTGAATATGGGCCCCAGGTCACATCAAATTGATGGGGTTTACAATCAACAATATTTATACACCTTTCCCATATTTGGGAGCTACTCTCTTCCCTGATCCAGCTTTCTGGTCCTTTTCCCAGCCATGACATCATCTCCCCAGACAGTATCTTGGATCCCCCTGCATATCAGATTTCAGGCTGGGGGGGGGGGGGAGAGCAAAAAACTAGTATAGCCACAGGCCCTTTGGAATATAACTAAAATATGCCTACTAGCTATCTACAAAATGGAGCGATACCCCCCCCACTCTTCATCTGCATATTCCAGCCTTTAGGTTCATGACTGGTCAACAATTTGTTTAGCTTTGTATGTTAACTCTCTTTTCAGCCACCAGGTTCCAGATGCTAGCAAGATGTCAGCCAGACTTCCCTGGACAGACAACCCCGCCAATGTGTCCTGGAGCTCCGCTTCCCCAGAGCCCTTCCCCACTAGGGAAAGAGAGAGACAGGCTGGGAGTATGGATCGACCTGTCAATGCCCATGTTCAGCGGGGAAGCAGTCACAGAAGCCAGACCTTCCACCTTCTGCATCCCACAATGGCCTTGGGTCCATACTCCCAGAGGGTTAAAGAATAGGAAAGCTATCAGGGGAGGGGGATGGAATTTGGAGTTCTGGTGGCAGGAATTGTGTGGAGTTGTACCCCTCTTGTCCTATCGTTTAGTCAATTTTTCCTTTTTATAAATAAAAAAAATTAAAAAAAAAAAAAAGGAGACTGGAGGCAGGACTAAGACAGAGTACCAGGCAGAGGGGTAATGAGGAATTAAACCCTCTCAGAACCCAAGAAGAGTCAGATGTTAGTTGATACCTGCTCCACTAGAATTTGGACTGTGTATCTACATTAAGAATTAGTCCTTGGAGGGAAGATCAAAGAGGCAAAGATGCAATTAAGAAAGGGAAATTCCTCAGACCACTGTACAATGAGCTGATAAATGGATGGCCTGTTCCCACTGGCCCAAAGGGAAAGGGCTATATAATACCACATGCTCAGGCAATCATGAGATACCGTTTGTCCCAAGTAGACAGTTTTACTCTATGAAACCTCAAGTCCCCCCTCTGTATTGCTTTCTCTCTTTTTCTTCTTCTTTTAAAAATAAAAATAAGGTCTACTTATTAATGCAGGGGAGGAGAGAACGATAGCACTAGAGAATCACTCTGGCACACTTGATATTCGGGGGCAAACTCAGGGCCTCAAGCCCAAGAGTCCGACACTTCGCCACACACCTTGCCGCCACAATCGTGCTTCTCACTGGGCTCGCCATGAGGTAACCATGATCGCCACAAATACAGCGCCATTCTCTGCACTTCTAAGCTGCACGTGGGCATGGCCGCTCTTCACGCCAGCTCTGCATCTCGTACTACCAACATGCCCAAATACTACCCCAAGTGTCGCATCCCTTCCTATCCATGTTCTTCTCAACTGACTGTTGTTCCTTGTAAAAGCTACTGCTTACTTAAAATGTGTTTTTTGTCTTTAAGCCAGAGAACTGTTAAACTCTGACTTATGGTGGTGCTGGGGGTTGAGTCAGGGATCTCAGTGCCTGAAACACTGAAAGTCACTTGCATAATCATTAACCTGTCTCCCCCAAACCAACATAAAGCTTTTTAAATTCAGCCTCTGGCTATGCTTTCTGAGGTCTGCATCATTCATTGGTCTTTAGGCCTGGAAAAGAGATTCCCTTGTAATGTATGTCCCTTTCAACTGGCTGAAAACTGGAAGATGAAAGAACACCTTTCCAGAACTCTGCTGTTAGAATCACCTGCATGACCGCTCCTTCACACTGTTCCCAGGTTGTTATAGGCCCCCTTCGGCAGTTATGAGACCTTACAGACTCTCACATTCCTAGAGAGGCCAGGTAGCACAGTAGATTCACCAGATCCAGGACTCGTGTCCTCAGTGTGTGCCCAATGTAGCTTGTAGGAGTTAGGAGCCCTAGTCAGCTGTCAGTGGGACTCCTCTCAGGGTAAAAAATCAGAAGGTAAAGGCTAAGGCTAGAAATGTCCCTGGGAAGTCCTCTTTACATGTATCCTGAAAATGAAAGTAATCAGCAAGCTCAAGGTAGGTTTGTTAAATGATGGGAGAGGCTGGGACTAGAACTGGACCAGAAAACGCTGACAATTCCTCACAATTCAGCCCATTAGTCATCTTCCTCTGGCATAGTTTTTCTCTCAGTGGACTCAAGCTTAGACCATTCCTGCTGTTGTTTAAAAAGAAAAAAAAGGCTAGAAGACAGGAGGACATTTGAGGTGATGGTATCTTTTTTAAAAATGACAGAGAGGGAGTCAGGCAGTAGCGCAGCAGGTTAAGCACAGGTGGTGCAAAGCGCAAGGAACGGCATAAGGATCCCGGTTCGAGCCCCTGGCTCCCCACCTGCAGGGGAGTCACTTCACAGGCTATGAAGCAGGTCTGCAGGTGTCTATCTTTCTCTCCACCTCTGTCTTCCCCTCCTCTCTCCACTTTTCTCTTTTCTAACAACAACAATAACTACAACAATAAAACAAGAGCAACAAAAGGGAATAAATAAATACATAAATGTAAAAAAAAACTTAACCACCTGCATATAAGATTTCAGGCTCAGGGAAAAAAAACTAGTATAGCCACAGGCCCTTTGGAATAAAACTAAAATATGCCTACTAGCTATCTACAAAATGGAGGACCCCCCCCTCCCAACTCTTAATCTGAATTATTCCAGTCTTTAGGTTCATGATTAATCAACAATTTGTTTAGCTTTGTATGTTAACTCTCTTTTCAGCCACCAGGTTCCAGATGCCAGCATGACGTCAACCAGACTTCCCTGGACAGACAACCCCACCAGTGTGTCCTGGAGCTCCACTTCCCCAGAGCCCTGCCCCACTAGGGAAAGAGAGAGACAGGTTGGGAGTATGGATCAACCTGCCAACGCTCATGTTCAGCGGGGAAACAATTACAGAAGCCAGACCTTCCACCTTCTGCACCCCACAATGACCCTGGCTGGGTCCATACTCCCAAAGGGTTAAAGAACAGGATAGCTATCAAGGGAGGTGATAGGATACAGAGTTCTGGTGGTGGGAATTGTGTGGAGCCATACCCCTCTTAAGCTATGGTTTTGTCAGTTTCTTTTTTATAAGTAAATAAACTTGAAAAAAAAATGGCAGAGAACTAAAGCCTAAAGGCTTTGAGAGAAATCCAGCTTCCTAGTTAAAAGGCTGATATGTAAAAAATAGTAAATTTATTCATTAAACTTAAGAATCTTGCATAAAATCTTATATGATTTCAATCATTTAGAACCTTAGTTGGCAAGATTTTTCAAATAAAAAATCTTGTTTTAAATATAGTCCCCTAAAATAAAATAATTAAATTTAACTCAGTATAAAGCTATTTTTGTAGATTGTTGATCTGCTAAGAGCTGTGAGGCATTTTGTTTTGAAAAGATAATTTAAAAAAAACACTAGAAATGAATATAAAATCTTTAAAGAGTCTATCTCTCTAACTGGGAGATAGCTTAGCAGGTAAAACACAGCTGCATGAGTGAAGTTCAATCTTTGGTACCACACAGGAGCATCATGAACAGCACCTGAGGAACTCCATGGATGATGGTGCAATGCTTTAGTGTCTCTCAACAAACACACAATAAAAATTTGGACTGAAGGGGTAGCTCAGAAGTAACATGAAAATTCAAGGCCCTGGGTTAAAGGCACTACATTAAACAAAGCCTCCTCATACTTAGCACTGACTTCTGTGTGTTCTTATTCTGCACAGTTCAAGAAGTTACTCGCACAAAGATTCCACCACCACCCACCATCGCCAGGGTCATGGCACAGTCACAAAATGAAATCTAATGAGGAACAGCAGAATTCCCAGGCTGCCGTCCAAGACCTAGAAAGGCCCCAGGAGGCAGGCATTCTTGGACTTTACTGCCAAGCAAGGTCTAGACCTAACGGAATGTGCTACAGGCAGGAGGCAGCTGTACAAAGCTGAGCCTCTATGTTGGGAGAAGATGCACCTTTCCAGGAGTCTGGAAGGACTCCTGACTCAGAAGGAGTTAGGTCTACAGCTCATTCTTCCAAGCAGAGTCACTTAAAACATTGGGGTGAAGGAACTGTTTTGGCACCTAATCCAATTGCAGAACTGGCAAAGAAAAAGCTAGAGACTCTCCATTGGGGGGGGGGGAGGTGTAGGCATGCCTCCCTCCCCTTTAATCGACTCACCAGTTTCTCTGACTGAAGGCGGGGATGCTGGTCAGGCTCTGGTCACTGGCAGGATAATACTGCGCATATGACGGGCGGGTGTAGGGCACCGACGTGCGTTTGTCTTCCTCATAGCTTTTCTTTGCTGCTTTCTTCTCAGCCTTGGTCAGCTTGTGATCCTTTCGGTTAAGGAGCAATGACTCATGCTCAAAAGGCTCCTGGGGACACAGAAGGATGTTAATTTAATTATCAGTCTTTGTGCCAACATGACTGATAACACAATGAACCTTATTTTAAAACAGAGAAAGGGAGGGCTGTGTCTAGCAAAGGGTCTGCTCACAGACATACAGGCAGGCTTACTGCCATTATGTCCTGAGTATAATTCATAATTCTGACCTAGGGCTTTAGACATAATTCTGTCTAGGGCTTTAGACAACTTCAATCTGCCCTCCATATCAAAAGGATGGGGTGTTCAAAAGATTAACAAACAAATTACATTTTCTGAACTTTCTCCTTCTCTTTATTTATTGATTTTCCCTTTTGCTGCCCCTTTATCTTTTTTTTTTCTCCCCCTCCAGGGTTATTGCTGGGCTCGGTGCCTGCACCATGAATCCACCGCTCCTGGAGACCATTCCTCCCCCCCCCCCGTCTTTGTTGCCCTTGTTGTTGTAGCCTCGTTATGGTTATTATTATTGCCATCGTTGATGCCGTTCGTTGTTGGATAGGACAGAGAGAAATGGAGAGAGGAGGGGAAGACAGAGAGGGGGAGAGAAAGACAGACACCTGCAGACCTGCTTCACCGCCTGTTAAGCGACTCCCCTGCAGGTGGGGAGCCGGGGACACCAACCGGGATCCTTACGCCGGTCCCTGCACTTTGCGCCACGTGCGCTTAACCCACTGTGCCACCGCCCGACCCCCGCTGCCCTTTTTTCTATTGTTGTTGTAGTAATTGTTGTTGTTATTGATGTCATCTTTGTTAGGACAGAGAGAAATGGAGAGAGGAGGGGAAGACAGAGAGGTGGAAAGACAGACACCTGCAGACCTGCTTCACCGCCTGTGAAGCGACTCCCCTGCTGGTGGGGAGCCGGGGGCTCGAACCGGGATCCTTATGCCAGTCCTTGTGCTTTGTGCCACTTACACTTAACCCGCTATGCTACCGCCCGACTCCCTCTCCCTCTCCCTCTTTCTATTCACAAAACTCACACAGGACAAACTACCCCACAGAACTAGGACCAGGCTAGGGGTGGCAGGTAGGTAGCTGGGGCCAGAAAACAATAGGAGGAGGCAAGGAAGAAGCAGCACCTGAGTTCAAACTGCCCATATGAAACAAAACTGTAAATGAAGGAAAGAAGCTTGCAGGACAAAGCTCCCACAGTGGCAGAATGCCTTACTGAGACTGCACACATGCCAGCTTCTTTTTCTTTTTTTAAAAATATTTATTTATTTATTCCCTTTTGTTGCCTTTGTTTTATTGTTGTAGTTGTTATTGTTGTCGTCATTGTTGGATAGGACAGACAGAAATGGAGAGAGGAGGGGAAGACAGAGAGGGAGCGAGAAAGAGAGACACCTGCAGACCAGCTTCACCGCCTGTGAAGAGACTCCTCTGCAGATGGGGAGCCAGGGGCTCGAACTGGGATCCTTACACTGGTCCTTGCGCTTTGCGCCATGTGCGCTTAACTTGCTGAGCTACTGACCGACTCCCACACACCAGTTTCTTACCTTGGTGATGAGGTGAGGGTACTTCAAACAGGCAAGCTGCAGGACTGGTTCCTTGATCCCCTTAATATTCAAAGATTCTTGGGGAGCTGGCTCCTTTTCAACAAAGTGCAGTAGGTTCTCCACCTCCTTCCGGGTAAAGTTCAGCATAGGATTGAGATCATCCACCACCCGATCTAGAAAGAAAAAAGTCTGTGTATGACAAAGAAGATGGCAAAAACACCAGTCGAATGACCAGGAAGGTGTTTCAGCAGGGAAGCACAGGACTTGAACCAGTGAGACCCTGGATTAGATCCTCCACACCACAAAAGCCAGGAAGAGGCACACTGGTGTCCTCTCTCTTGTAAAATAAAACAGGAGGCGGGGGGGGGGGGGGGGAGAATACTTCAAAGACTAGCAGAGAGAGGAGATTGTGAGTACAATGGGTAGTGTAACTGCCCCTAATAGCTAAGTTATTCCATATCAGAAAGTTTAAGACCCTGATTTAAAAAAAAAAAAAAAAAGCATTACTAAGAGAAATGTGAAGGAGCCAGCTGGCTTACCCAGTAGAGCACACACATTATCAAAGATAATGTGCAAAGATCCTATATCAAGTGCGTGGTCCCCACCTGCAGGGGGGAAGCTTCACAAGTAGTGAAGCAGGTACCTCTCCTTGTCCCTTTCTCTCCCTCACACCCTCTATCAAAAAAGTGAAAGAAAAAAAAAAAGAAAATAAGGGGCCACAGGCAACAGCGGAGCCATGCAGGTGGCAAACCCCAGCAATAATCCCAGCGGAAAATAGAAAGAGGGAGAGAAAGAGAGAAAGAGACATGAACAGCTAACTTTGCTCCACCTTCAACATGCTGAGGTCAGGGTGAGGAAGACAGCATAACAGTTATGCCAAAACATTTTCATGCCTGAAGCTCCAAAGTCCCAGACTCAATGCCCCACACCAGCAAAAGCCAGAGCTGAGCAGCACTCTGTTAAAAAAAAAAAAAAAAAAAAAAGCCAAACACCTTGAGGACAATGCAGTGAGTCTGAATAAGATGGGAGGAAGGGTCAGTGAGCTAGGACTCAAGGTCTACCTGTGTTCTGACATTCTAGACCTACCCTCTAACTCTTGGTACAATAACGCTGGTAGTCTGTATATATGTGCCTTTCTGAGTCTGGATGATGGCCCACCTGACATGCCCTGCTTCGAAATCTGACGATCGTAAATCTTCTTTTCGAGGGTGAAATCAGCTACAAGGCGATAGATGTGACAGGGCTTTTTCTGGCCGTAACGGTATACTCGACATACTGCCTGGGCATCATGGCAAGGATTCCAGGAAGCATCAAACACCACCACTCGGTTGGCACCGATCAGATTGACACCTAAGCATCCAGCCCTTTAAAATATAAGTCACAGTCAGAGACCTTAGTGTTCAAGATGGCTTTACCCCAACATCACCCTCTGTCCTGAGCACAACATACTCGCAGGTCCTGCAATCCTCCTGATACAAAGTGTGTTCTTCGATGAAAAGTATGGCTGGGAAATCAAGCGTGTAAATGCCTACCAGCTTAGAAAGAAGACTCTACGCCCTTCTACAAAGTCTAAGTCTCCAGAAATACATCCTGGCCCCAAAGGAAAGCCTTGAAGTGAGGAGAAATACCTGCATATGGATGTCTCTGGTGTTTTCAGTCTAACACCTTAGAAGAAATGATGAACTTATAGCCCACTAAGGGAACTGTGGTAGCAAAATAAGTTACTTGGAATGAGACACTGTAGTTTCTATATTATAAAGCTAATTTTTTCACTCATCATATGATCCAAGCCCCAGAACTCCTGTGAGAAAAGTTACATATTATCAGTGTCAGTGAAAACCTCAATGAATGTCATGACACTAGCATGAATGTCCTTGAGACAGAACTAGGACAAGCCTTTGGGGAACCTGTCCATGTGGCAAATTGCCCTGAACACAGTCCTTTGGCCTTCCCTCTCAGGAGATACTCACCTTGTGGAGAGGAGGAATAGCCAGGTGGTAAGGTTGCTGGGATCATTGAACTGATTAATGAGTCGCTCTCTCTCAAAGGCAGGGGTGCTGCCATCGAGCCCTAGGGAAGAAGAAAAACCAGCAGGGTACACACAAAATCAATGGGCAAATGTGGATTTTAAAAAAATATTTATTTATTTATTCCCTTTTGTCACCCTTGTTGTTTTATTGTAGTTATTACTGTTGCTATTGATGTAGTCGTTGCTGGATAGAATAGAGAGAAATGGAGAGAAGAGGGTAAGACAGAGGGGGGGAGAGAAAGACAGACACCTGCAGACCTGCTTCACCACCTGTGAAGCAACTCCCCTGCGGGTGGGGAGCCGGGGGCTCAAACCGGGATCCTTATGCCGGTCCTTGCACTTTGCGCCACGTGCGCTGAACCCGCTGCGCTACTGCCCGACTCCCATGGATTTTGTTTTTATGGGTTTTTTTTCTTTTTTATTGGGGGGATTAATGGTTTACAGTCAGCAATAAAACACAGTAACAAAAACTAAAATAGTTTGTACATGTACTAACACTTCTCAGTTTTCCACATAACAGTTCAATCCCCCACTAGGTCCTCTGACATCATGTTCCAGGACCTGAATGCTGCCCCCCACTCCAGAGTCCTTTACTTTGGTGCAGTACACCAGTGGGTTTTGTTTTGATTTATTTGGCAAATGTCTTTTTAAAACTACACTAAATATTACAGTGCTCTGTTAACACTCCAGGGAGATCTCAAGAGTCCACAGTAAGACCACATAGGTATAATTTTTAACTAACCCAATGATGGGGTGTCAAGAGTAGGCATAGTCAATGCTACCTTAGAGCCAGGTAAGAGGGGAGCGCTGACTGGTAATGAGATCGTGAACTTGGTTTTAAACCAAGTTTTCTTCCCAAGGACTCTAGTTATTGTGCTTCAGGACTTGAAAACCCAGTGATGGAAGGGATAACAGCCGCCCAATGCAATGTGTGCTGGCTGTGTTCATACTGGGGTGGGTAGGTGGGGTGCCAGCTTCAGAGAAGAAAGATGCTGCTTAGCTGGGGCTTCTAGAACAAGTAGGGATTTCAGGATATGGGTGGTGGCATACCCAGTAGAGCACACACATACCATAAGCAAGGACCCAGAGATCAAGTCCTGTATGGGGGTGGGGGGTGCATTATGATCAGTGAAACAGTGCTATTTCTCTCCATTTCCCTTTTTTTATTGATTTCTCCATCTCTAGTCAATACATAAACAAAATAATATTTTAAAATAAGGCCTGGAGTTTCTCATTTATAGCAAAGATTGTAAAGTTTTTTCTTTTTAATTTTATCATCTTTATTTACTGGATAGAGACAGCCAGAAATTGAGAGGGAAGGGGGTGATAGAGAGGCAGAGACAGAGAGACATCTGCAGCCCTGCTTCACCACTCGCAAAGCTCTCCCCTCTGCAGATGGGGACCTGGGGTTCAAACCTGGGTCCTTGTGCATAGTAACATATGCGCTCAGCCAGATGCGCCAGCACCCAGTCCCTGACCTCTTCCTCTTTAGTATGTTGGGTCAACTCTAACGCCATGTTTTTTTGAATTAAGAGTGTCCAGAATCATTAAATAGGGACTGGGGAGGAAGCATAAAGTTTCTGCAAGAATCATGAAACAAGAGAGCTTGAAAAAAAGAGAGAGAGAGAGAGGAAGAGAGAGAGCTTGGTAAACATTCATCCAGTAAGCAGTTTTCTGCCACAGTGAGTGAATCCTGGAAACTGTAAAAGGGCAAAAGGCTTCATGTTTTGAAATTAATGGTGTTCCTCTACCAAAAGTCTACATTGTTAATAAGTTCTTGGAGTTAATAATTTGCTGCAGGGAGTCGGGCTATAGCACAGTGGGTTAAGTGCAAGGACCAGCGTAAGGATCCTGGTTTGAGCCCCCCGGCTCCCCACCTGCAGGGGAGTCGCTTCACAGGCGGTGAAGCAGGTCTGCAGGTGTCTGTCTTTCTCTCCCCCTCTGTCTTCCCTCCTCTCTCCATTTCTCTCTGTCCTATCCAACAACAACGACAGCAATAACAACAACAATAACTACAACAATAAAACAAGGGCAACAAAAGGAAATAAATATTTAAAAAAATAATTTTCTGCAAGTACACATAAAAAAGGGGGGAAAAAAACGGTGTGGTGAAATGGGCCATATGAAAATAAGAGGACTCAAACAGGGCAGCAAGAGCAGACTTGAGGTCTGGTGAGAGAACTTTCTTGTATAGTGCACTTGCTTTGTCACACTCATGACCAAGTTCAAGCCCAGATCCCACTGCACTGAGGAAAGTCTTGGTGCTGTCGTATATGTCTGTCTCTCTGTCTGAAGATATTGGCCTGGGGCAGTAAAGGCAAAGGGGGGGAAGAGGTCACTTAAGAAGAAACATGATTAAGAGAGAAGAAACAACACTTATCACCACAGGTAGAGTAGAAAATAAGGCACTCTAACAGTATGAAAAACCACAGTGAAAAGTTAATTGCTGGGGGTCGGGCGGTGGCGCAGTGGGTTAAGCGCCCGTGGCACAAAGTGCAAGGACCGGCGTAAGGATCCCGGTTCGAGCCCCCGGCTCCCCACCTGCAGGGGAGTTGCTTCACAGGCGGTGAAGCAAGTCTACAGGTGTCTGTCTTTCTCTCCCCCTCTCTGTCTTCCCCTCCTCTGTCAATTTCTCTCTGTCCTATCCAACAGCGAATGACATCAACAATAACAATAACCACAACAAGGCTACAACAAGGGCCACAAAAGGGGGGGAAACGGCCTCCAGGAGCAGTGGATTCATTTTGTGGGCACTGAGCCCCAGCAATAACCCTGGAGGCTAAACAAATAAATAAACAAATAAGTTACTTGCTACAGTTGTAGGAAGCATTAGTTCTTTAATTGCCTAATACTGGAAGCTCTCTAAATCAACACACCAACCTACCTTTATAACCCAAGTCCTCATAATTTCTGAGTATAGCTCACCACTGACTCACTGGGTAAGCCTACAGTCAACACAAAAATACAGAAACCACTCATGTGGAATCAGATCTGATTCACATGAACTTGAGAAGAAAAAAAAAAAAAAAACAGAAGCAAGCAAACTATTTCTAAGACTTGTGAGAACTCTGGTGGTTATCTCTGGGAAGGTGGAAATCCAGAACTTTTGCGGTGGATATGGTGTGGAACCATACATTGTAATCTTACAATCTTATAACATACTATTAATAACAAATAAAAAAACCCTTTTTTTTAAATACAAAGACCTCTGGTGTTGAGGAGTCTCCTTACCACCTGCTGAACCCACATTTCTCTAAATCCTTACTTGAAGCCAATGGTTCTCAGCAGGAGTGATGGTTCCATCCTTCTACTCCACAGAGGACATTAGCAGCATCTGGTGACATTTTTGGTTGTTTAACCAAGGTGACTACTACTGCCATCTAGAGAGTGGATACCAGGGATACTGCAAAACATCCTTTAGTGTCCAGGACAAAGAATTATTTGGTCCAAATGTCAATATTGGGTCAGTAAATCCCAATAGTCAATACTTCTTGAGCAGGGGACACAGCATAATGGTTATGCAGAGAGGCTCTCATGACTGAGGCTCCAAAGTCCCAGGATAAATCCTCAGCACCACCACAAGCCTGGGCAGTGCTCTGGGGCCTGGATATATATATATTCCATCCCCCTCAGCTTTTCCATTTCCACCACTTCATGCAGAGAGGTCCAAGATGTAGGATTTGTCTCCACCTGACATTTGACAATAAGGACAAAGGTAAGATAATACTGACTGGCTGTCTCAACTAGGGTTCTAAGAAAGACAGAATCACTCTAGTATGAGGATGGCTGGAGAAAACTTTCCAGTGAAAAATGCATTTCCATACACTCTCCCCTGAATTTTCTTTTTTTTTTCCCTCCAGGGTTATTTCTGGGCTCGGTGCCTGCACCATGAATCCACCGCTCCTGGAGGCCATTTTTTCCCCCTTTTGTTGCCCTTGTTGTGGTAGCCTCGTTGTGGTTATTATTATTGCCATTGTTGATATTGTTCGTTGTTGGATAGGACAGAGAGAAATGGAGAGAGGAGGGGAAGACAGAGAGGGGGAGAGAAAGACAGACACCTGCAGACCTGCTTCACCGCCTGTGAAGCGACTCCTCTGAAGGTGGGGACACAGGGGCTCGAACCGGGATCCTTACGCAGGTCCTTGCGCTTTGCGCCATGTGTGCTTAACCCACTGTGCCACCACCCGACCCCCTTGAATTTTCAATATGTTCCCCCAACAGATCTTAATACCAAAAACAGCACTACAGATATAATATGGATTTGCTTATAACTTATGTCCTGAAGATTTTTCATTAAGCATTAATTTTTACCACCATAGGGATGACATGTCTCCCATGTAGATATCAACATTTAGGCTTTTCCTTCTTAATATCCAGGATTTTGGGGTCATAGATGCTCTGGACATTCAGCTTCTCCTCACTTTTGTATTCTAGGTCACCGCCAGGAAACTGTCCCCACTTATCCTCATAACAAAATGATTCTGTCTTAGAACCCCTATGCAGGCACTTACTAAGTGCTATCTGCTATCATTCTCAAGTTGTCGAATCTCAGATGAAGACAAAGCCTAGGCCTGGTATCTGTTTTCCCTCTCACACGCAAGGTCCCTGACCCCTAGTACTAAGTGCCTCACACTCAGTACACCCCTGCTTCTTGGCTAACCACAGACGGAGAATGAAATAGCAACAGCAAATAAAAGAGAGAGGACAGGACATCCTTAGGCAGACTTTGTCAGGAACAAAAGCAGCAATCAACTCACGGAAATAGCTGACATTTCGAACCCACTTCTGTGCTCCTTGTCCCTCAGCACCAGATACACAGGGCACTTCTCGTTTCCCCAGGAACTCCTCGATGAGAGCCAAAGTCGAAAGGCTCTGACTGAAAAGGGTAAAATTCAGTTGAGAAACCTCCCAGACCCAGCAGAACTTTTATTCACCAACAAGCCCACACTCAAGTGCAGTCTTCTGTTAGTGAGAATTCCCTCAACTACTCCCCATAAGAAATAAACCGGGAAAGAACCACCAAGGGTCTTCTTTTTAGCTCATAATGGCAGCAGAGTCATCATGTTATTAATAGTCCATAATAATCCATTTATGGTATACTGTAATTATATATTATGATACATATCACAATGGAAAATCTCTACTATGGTGTGGTCTGGAAGATGGTGCAATGGATAAAGTAATGAACTCTCAAGCATGGGGTCCTGAGTTCAGTCCCCAGCAGCACATGTACCAGAGTGAAATCTGGTTGTTTCTCTCTCTCCTCCTATCTTTCTCATTAATAAATAAATAAAATCTTTCAAAAAAAAAGAGAAAATCTCTACTATATTACTCCCTGAATTGAAATTTTCCAGGGTTTAGTTTGGTGATAGTAATGAATAGCATTTAGCATTAAGAAAGAAAGAAAAAAAGCAGGTGGGGGTAGATAGTATAATGGTTATGCAAATAGACTCTCATGCCTGAGGCTCCAAAGTCTCAGGTTCAACCCCCCACACTGCCATGAATCAGAACTGAACAATGCTCTGGAGGAAGGAAGGAAGCAAGGAAGGAAGGAAGGAAGGAAGGAAGGAAGGAAGGAAGGAAGGAAGGGGAGGGGAGGGGAGGGGAGGGGAGGGGAGGGGAGGGGAGGGAGTAGGTGGGGGGAGGGAGGGAGAGAGGGGAAGGAGAGAGGGGGAGGGGGAGGGGGAGGGGGAGGGGAAGGGAGAGAGGGGGAGGGGAAGGGAGAGAGGAGGGGGAGGGAGAGAGGGGGAGGGGGAGAGGGGGGGAGGGAGAGAGGGGGAGGGGGAGAGGGGAGGGGAAGGGAGAGAGGGGGAGGGGGAGGGAGAGAGGGGTGTGGTGGGGGAGGGAGAGAGGGGGTGTGGTGGGGGAGGGAGAGAGGGGGGGTGGAGGGGGAGGGAGAGGGGGAGGGGGAGAGGGGGAGGGGAAGGGAGAGAGGGGGAGGGGGGGAGAGAGGGGGTGTGGAGGGGGAGGGAGAGAGGGGGTGTGGAGGGGGAGGGAGAGAGGGGGGGTGGAGGGGAGAGGGGAGGGGAAGGGAGAGAGGGGGAGGGGGAGGAGAGAGGGGGAAGGGGAGAGGGGGAGGGAGAGAGGGGGAGGGAGAGAGGGGGAGGGGAGGGAGAGAGGGGGAGGGGAAGGGAGGGGGTGGGGAGGGAGAGAGGGGGAGGGGAGGGAGAGAGGGGGAGGGGAAGGGAGGGGGTGGGGAGGGAGAGAGGGGGAGGGGAGGGAGAGAGGGGGAGGGGAAGGAGGGGGTGGGGAGGGAGAGAGGGGGAGGGGGAGGGAGAGAGGGGGAGGGAAGGGAGGGGGTGGGGAGGGAGAGAGGGGGAGGGGGAGGAGAGATGGGGAGGGGGAGGAGAGGGAGAGAGGGGGGGAGGAGAGAGGGGGAGGGGGAGGGAGAGGGGGGAGGGGGAGGGAGGGGAGAGGGGGGGAGGGAAAGAGAGGGGAGGGAGAGGGGGGGAGGGAAAGAGAGGGAGGGGAGGGAGAGAGGGGGAGGGAGAGAGGGGGAGGGAGAGACGGGGAGCGGGGAGGGAGAGAGGGGAGGGAGGGGGAGGGGGAGCGGGGGAGGGAGAGAGGGGGAGGGGGGATGGGGAGAGAGGGGGAGGGAGGGGAGCGGGGAGGGGAGAGAGGGGAGGGGGGATGGGGGAGAGAGGGGGAGGGAGGGGGAGGGGGAGGGGGAGAGAGGGGGAGGGGGAGGGAGAGAGGGGGAGGGAGAGAGGGGGAGGGGAGGGAGGAAGGAAGGAAGGAAGGAAAGAAGGGAGAAAGAAAGAAGAAAAAGAAAAAGAAAGGGGGCAGGGTGGTAGTGCACCTGGTTGAGCGCACATGTTACAATGTGTAGGGACCCAGGTTCAAGCCCCCAGTCCCCACCTGCAGGGGGAAAGCTTCACAAATGGTGAAACAGGGCTGCAGGTGTCTCTCTTCCTCTCTATCTCTCCCTTCCTTTGAATTTCTGGCTATGTCTATCCATAAATAAATGAAGATAATTTAAATGTAAAGAGAGAGAAAGGCACTGACGGCTAGGGAGACCGCTTAGCCGGTAAAGCACAGGCTTTATGTGACGGGCCTTCTGCTTTGATCCCCGTACCACGTGGTCTCTGGCTCCTCTCATTCTATCTCTGTCTCGTGAAACTCTCTCTCTCTCTCTCTCTCTCACTCAAATAATTCAAATAGTAAAACTCACCTTAGAAAGATAAAAAGGGAAAAAAAGCCACACGGTATGAAGACGCTTTCGATTTAATTTTAGGCCACAAGTACTACCACTGATCGTAACAGGGAGACAAAATCATCTGGTGACTTCCAAGTTATAGAGAGACAATCTTGGAAGTGTCCATAAAGCCAGATGGATACTCACCACCGTAAGTTACAATCACTGCTTATTCTCTCAAAGAATGCTGCATATAGAGACACTCATTCTGATTGTTCTCCTTCTCAATTTCTATCTCAATAAATAAATAAATAAATAAATGTGAAAACAGTAGCCTGGGAGGTGGCACAGTAGTCAAAGCATTGGACTCTCAAGCATAAGGTCCTTAGCTTGGTCCTAACATAGCGGGTACCAGAGTGACGTTCTGGTTCTCGTTCCCTCCCTCTCTCTCTCTCTCTCTCTCTCTCTCTCTCTCTCTCTTTCTCTCTCATTTCCTCTCTGTCTTGCTCATAAATAAATATATCTTTAAAAAATAAAAAAAAGTGGGGAGTCAGGTGGTAGCGCAGCGGGTTAAGCACACATGGCGCGAAGCACAAGGACCGGCTTAAGGATCCCGGTTCCCAGTTCGAGCCCCCGGCTCCCCACCTGCAGGGGAGTCGCTTCCCAGGCGGTGAAGCAGGTCTGCAGGTGTCTGTCTGTCTCTCCCTGTTCTCTCCATTTCTCTCTGTCCTAACAATGACTACATCAATAACAACAATAATAGCTACAAGAATAATAAAAAAAGAGACCAACAAGGGCAACAAAAAGGAAAATAAATAAATAAATAAATATGTGGAGCCAGGCAGTGGCACACCTGGTAGAGTGCACAAGTTAGCATGCACAAGGACCCCAGGCTCAAGCACCTGGCTGTCACCAGCAGGGGAAAGAGTCATGATCAGTGAAGCAGTGCTATAGGTGACTTTCTCTTTTTCTCTATACACTCCAACTCCATTCCCCCTCCCTGAATTTCTGTCTCTATTGAAAAAAAAGGGAAGGGAAGGGAAGGGAAGAAATGGAAAAGAAGGGAGATCCCTGGGAGTGGTTGATTTGTTTTGCCCCAGTAATAACCCTGGTGGCAATAAAAAATAAAATAGTAATAGCTTTGTTTGTTACCGGGAAATCATACTGGGTCAAGACAGTGCATAAACAAAATGAAATGCAACAATATTCTCACCAGAAGCATGTGTGGCAGAAGGACAGAGAAAGGGGTGGCACAGCCCCAGTTTGTCTCACTCTACCAAGACTGTTTCGCTCTTTGCCACAGATGCACAACATCACCGGGGAGTTTCTCTTCCTACCTGAACACAAGGATCTTGTCCCCAAGCTTCACACTTTCCTCAATGAGGTGGAATAGCAGTACCATCTTGGGGGAGTTCTCTAGAACTCCAGTTTGGTAGTTAGTCAAAAGGTCCTTGGCCTGCAGGACAGAAACAAATCATGGTGGAACCTCCACAAATACTATTCTCTCCCGCCAAGGCTGGCTCTCTAGCTGCCGGGCCCTTGCAGTGAGTATGATGCCCTGTGGCCCCCACCCCTGTGCCCAGACGGGCTCTGTGCCATTCCCGCTCAGAGAATGATCACAGAAGGGTCCACCTGGCTCACCCATTCATAGGTGATAATGTTGTTGCCGCGCTCCTGGAATGGGTTGAAGCCGACGCTTTGCACGAACTTGCTATTTGTTGCCTCTCCCACTGAAGAGGCCAAGGCACTGTCCTCCCCCTTGCTTCTTGCTCCCTGTGACGGGCAGCGGGCAGTGGGTCCTGCTGAGCCGAGCTCTTCAACGTCTAGATCCTGTTCGTTGGCCAGGTTCTCCTTCTGAAGGGCTTCATACAGCACATCGGGGTGATTCCAGATCTGAAGTTTGGAGTTGAAAGAGAAGTAGCACCAAGTTGGGAACATTTGAAGGGCATCTCAGGGAGTCTAGAAACATGTACTGACTCAGACACATACTTCACACACACACACACACAATCACGCAAAAAGTTAAAGTAGCCATGCCCTTTAAAACCAAAGCTTATGCATGTCCATTTTCACTGACTGTTCATCAGAACACATGAATGGGATAGTCCATACTAGGGGTCATGGTGTGCTAGGCACAGAGTAAAAAAAAAAAAAAAAGTCACAATTTTTTTCTTTCCTCTTTCTTTCTTACCCCCCTTCTTTCTATCTCTTTTTAGTGGCCATCCCCCCCCCCCACACACACACACACACTTTATTAGAAAGGACAAAGAGAAGGGAGAGACAGAGAGATATCGAAACACCATTTCAATGCTTGTAGAGCTTCCCCCACTGCAGGTGAGGAACATGGGCTTGAACCTGGTACTTTTTAAAACATTTTTATTTATAAAATGGAAATATTGACAAGACTATAGGATAAGAGAGGTACATTTCCACATAATTCCCACCACTGAAACTCTGTATCCAATCCCCTCCCTTGACAGCTTTGCTATTCTTTATCCCTCTGGGAGCAAGAACCCAGGGTCATTATAAACCTGGTACTTTTGCACAGTGATGTGTGTGTTCAGCTGGCTGCACCAACACCTGGCCCCAAGTATTCCTTTTTTTGTTAATATTTTTATTTCTTAACATTTATTTTATTTAATTCCTTTTGTTGCCCTTGTTGTAGTTATTATTGTTGTTGATGATGATATTGTCATTGTTGGATAGGACAGAGAGAAATGGAGAGAGGAGGGGAAGACAGAGAGGGGGAGAGAAAGATAGACACCTGCAGACCTGCTTCACCGCCTGTGAAACAACTCCCCTGCAGGTGGGGAGCCGGGGGTTTGAACCAGAATCCTTACACTGGTCCCTGTGCTTTTGATTTATTTATTTTTTTATTGGATAGAGATAAGAGAGCAACTGAGGAGAGGAGGAGATAGACACAGAGAGACACCTGCAGCTCTGCTTCACCACTCATGAAGCTTTCCCCCTGCAGGTGGGGACCAGGTGTTTAAACCTGGGTCCTTGTGCACTGTAATGTGTGCACTTAACCAGGTGCAGCACCACCCGCCACCTTCCAAGTCTTCCATTTTTTTATTCAGATAAAAGTAAGTGTTCTTGCTTTACTATATGAATATATATATATTCTCCAAACAGAAGTCATTTCAGTGACTAAGACTGAGGATTCCAGGGAGCCTGAAGATAACAGCGTTGATGAGGAAGTACAACTTGGTATGTCAGCTTCCTGGTCAGGCAGTGTGGTGTGTGGTGTGTGGTGTGTACACACACATGTACTAACACACACATCTCTAAAATTCCATTTATTCCCCAGACATACAACTTCAGCTAACTTATTAAAATCAGTCAAGGGCTAGGAAGATAGCATCATGGTTATGCAAAAATAAAAAACACCTTTCATGCCTGATGCAGGTCCCAGGTTCAATTTCCAACACTACCATAAGTAAGTCTGAGCTAAGTAGTGTCCTAGTTAAAAAAAATAAATAAAATAAAATAAAATAAAATAAAATAAAATAAAAAAGACCCATGAGGCAACAGGGAGTATTTAGCCAGATCAAAATACAAATCAAGACTCAGCAACCTATTAACACCTTGTGAGGCTTTGTGTTAAAGATATCTAGGTATCTTACTGTCCCCAAGCAATTGCAAGGATAAAAGATCTCAAATGAATATGAAATCAAATGATAAGAAAAAAGAAAAGAAATGGTAAGTATCTCTAAGAGTTTGTCTGAGTTACATTATTTAAACTTGATTATTATTTGGTATTAATCATTGCCCCATAATATACTGCTCTGCTAATCTCTTAATCATTCATGATTTTCTTTTTAATCTTTTTTTGGCCTCCAGGGTTATCACTGAGGCTTGGTGCCTGCACTACAAATCCACTGCTCCTGGAGGCCATTTTTTCCATTTTGTTGTCCTTGTTGTTATTGTGCCACTGATGTTGTTGTTGGATAGGACAGAGAGAAATCGAGAGAGGAGGGGAAGACAGAGAGGGGGAGAGAAAGATAGACACCTGCAGACCTGCTTCACCACCTGTGAAGCGACCCCCCTGCAGGTGGAGTATTCATGATTTTTGTAGTCATTTTTGAAATCAATAAACAATATCTGCTTAAAATTCTCCAGACACTACCAAACATATCCAGAAGTTACTTGATTAGGATTAAAAAGAGATTATCCTAGTGATTCTCTCCCACAATATAGTTAATAGTTGAATATATTTTTTAAATACTAAAGTTGTTTAACTTGGTATATGTGTCATAAAAAAGCTTGGTATAAAGTTTTCAAGTCTGGTATAACACGTTGTGCTGCTGTGTTGCACAATTGCAGAGGGAACGTTTCCATTACAATCTGTGCACGCAGTAAATTCCAGGAGTTACAAAGTACATAAACAGCACATCCTTCCGTGAGAGCCCAATCCTCTAATGCACTGACCTAAGGAGGCACCTCTCTCCCTCTATTTTTCCTTTATCAGAAACGCCCAAAAGGAGTAACTCCTTGGATCCATGTATATCCTTAATCGCTATCTCAGTAATCCCTGAGGTCCCCACGCACCTTGCAGCACACGCAGAAAGCCTTGAGGGGGTTCAGTCCCAGCCAGCCACTGCTACCACAATCCCGGAAGCGGTCCATGAACTGGGTGTACAAATCTCGCTGAATCTTAGAAAGCCGCACCAGAATGACATTTTCTTCCTTGGCAGGCAGATGGATCTTCAGCACAGTGTGGCCTCTCCTACAGAGGTAAAAATTAGCGATGACATGGCCTTGGGGCCAGGAGGGGACACAGCAAGATAAAAGTTGAAGCCTGCACATCTGCCACACCGCCCTCTTGGGGATTTCAACATGTACTGCAGATCCAGCAACCAAGAATAAACATTTATTTATTTATTGTCCTCTAGGGTTATCACTGGGGCTCAGTGCCTGCATTATGGGTCCACTGCTCCTGGAGGCTATGTTTCCCATTTTGTTGCCCCTGTTGTATTGTTATTATTTTGTTATTGATGCTGCTGTTGTTGGATAGGACAGAGAGAAATGGAGAGAGGAGGGGAAGACCGAGAGGGGAGAGAGAAAGACAGACACCTGCAGACCTGCTTCACTACTTGTGAAGCGACCCCCCTGCAGGTGGGGACCCGGGGGCTCGAACTGGGATCCTTACGCCAGTCCTGTGCTTCATACTATGTGCGCTTAACTCGGTGCACTACTGTTCGGACCCCTAGAATAAACTTATTTTAAGGATGGAAAATAAAGCAAGAGGAAGTCTGACCTTCCTACATCACTGAGTGAACAATGAGAGACTAAGGAAACTTCAAGCTCTTACCCCAATTCAGAGCGATTTCTCTGACACTGGAGAAAATATATGCCATTTTAACAAGGCAAAACAAGGGAGCTGTTTGAGACTAGCCTAGTCTACATCTAACACGATGCCAACACTGATGAGGTCCTGGAGCTATAACTTGTACACGCGTGTAAGTCATGAAAATGCTAGCTCTCTCCTGCTTCTATCAGTCAGGCAGGTAGATCCTAGTCATTTCAGATGAGACTGAGCACATTCAGGTATGGCTGCAGACGCTAGTAACTTCAAAGATTAAAACTTTTGAGAGAAGTCCTCCTACGCCAAACACACATTCAGAGGAATGAAATAGTGAGTATCTACCACCTGCTGGCTGTTCCCACACAGGAATCCTACTGCCTCCCTGGGAAGGGGGTCTTCCCACTGCGTCACTGTCTTCAGTTCCTAACAGCCTTGGCATTCTCCCTTCACCCGGGACCCGCTGAGGATTCAGAAAACAGGGCCCTGGGGATAGCTCACCTCTGCACAAAGCCCTCCAGGAGGCTGTGCAGGACATGGCTCCGGTACCTCATGAGGCGCACATCCTGAGGTGTGCTGTCAATACACTGCCCATTCAGGATGGGCCGTTCAAACATGTTGCTGAACTCCTGCCGGGTGCCAAGGAAGTCTGGGCGCACAAAGTCCACCATGCACCAGTACTCAATGAGGTTGTTCTGCAAAGGGTACCCAGTCAGCACCACCCGGCGGCGAGAGCGAATGTTCTTCAGGGCCTGTGAAGTGCTGGCCTGACAGTTTTTGATGCGGTGTCCCTCGTCACAGATCACCACATCAGGGCCAGGGCGGCATAAGGCCTTCTCAAACTCTAGGGAGGGAAGAGGATCCGGAGTCAGAGGGTGAGAGGGCCTGCTCTTAGTCAACAATATGAGAAGTAGGGGTGCACCCTGGAGGAGACAGAAGAAATGAAGGAAGCAGGAAAGCAAGAGTCAGCCCCCATTGTGAAAGGGAGCCAGCCATCCAAGCTCCTGTGTATTTTGGTATGACACATTAACCTGGTCTGTTGACTCTTGCAGTAAAAATCCCTTTTCTCACTTTCCTCCTTTAAGAGCAAGACTGATTTGCATTCCTAGGGCTTGGGCTCACTACCTTACAAAGGATTAAAAATATATATAAGTGAAACTGACAGGGATAGTTCAGACACTTGAGTCGGCACCATTTAAGGGCAGGCTGGTGGGAGCTAGCTAAAGGACAAGGTCTTCTGGAGTTACTAGCCAGTTACTGCTAAGTGGAGAATCCATTCCAGCTCTACCACAGAAGCAAACCTAGAGCGTAGTCTCAAAGACAAGGGAACCTATATAATGCAAAAGCCTCTGAGCCTTTTAAAGCCTCTTCCTCAAAAGGAAAGACTCCTTAAAGAGGAAGTAAGTAGATTCTTCCTATAAGCTCATAAATAATAGTACTACCACTCTGCATGATTAGTGATTGACTGTATAAATATTTCTCAGAATGTCTCTGGGAAGTGGTAAAGGAAATGGCTACTTTCCCCACTCTTCCTTTATGAAGACTGTGGCCTAGCTTAACCAGAACCCTACTGCCTGCAGAAAAATCAGCACCTTCTGCAACCAGTAGAGTCATCCCCCCATTCCGGGAAACACAACTTCTGGCTTACTTACAACTGCATAGCTCACATGACTAATGCTTCACAACTGACTAGCTGCTACCATAGACACGAATTCTTTTTTATGGAAATGCCCTCCAAGAATATTCCCAGAATGGGCTATCTACCTCTTCGAAACTCCTGCTGTCGATCTTCCTCATCCAGATCAATGATAACTGGGTGAGAACGCTTCTTGGATTTCTTCGGCCTACTAGTGGCAAAGGATTTCTTCAGGGTGAGAAGTCTATACATTTCATACCCCATCAGCAGCACCCCACCCTCAGACATCCAATCAGCTATGACTTTAGCACGAGCTGCCATTGTCCTGTAAGAGTGAACAGAGGTGTTACTGCTTCCGTTGCTCCCTTAAAAGACCGCCTCCCAATCAAAACTGTGCTGATACACATTCAGACCTCTTTGCTGCCATAGGTATGTAGCTGCCACAAGGGGCTGGCTGGCCAACTACTCAAGGGCTCCCAAGCATCCTGGAGATACTAATTTACAATGAGAACTGAGTGACTAATGGTAACTAACAGCAAGATAAACAAACTCAGTGGCACAGGGTAAATAAAAAGGATAACCCTTGGATGCACACATCTGACTACAATTCTACATGGACGGTAGAATCACAAGTGATTCCCAAAATTATAGTAAAACAATTTTTAAAGGTTCAAAAGCAGAGTCAATATTCTGTATTTCAACTGGGCAAGCTCCTGTGAATAAAGAGCAAAAGGACAAGCAGTAAAGGACCAAGAGCACCAGAGACCGGATGAGCCTTACATCAAGCGACCAAAAGGAAGGCCGGGGAGGTAGCAGAGTGGCAAAGCATAGGACTTACATGCAAGAGGCCACAGGTCTGATCCCCAGTATTACCAAGTTAGAGGTGAGGAGGTAGAGGCAGAAGAGTACATGGAGAAGAAAAAAGAAGAAAGTAAGAGGAAGGGGAAGAGGAGAAAGGAGGAGGAAGAGGAAAGGAAGAATGGAGGACAAAATAAAAAAGAGACTCAAGGGGGACAGGCAGTGGCGCACCTGGTTGAGCACACACACACTACAGTGCGCGAAGACCTGGGTTCAAGCCCCTGGTCCCCACAAGGCTTCACCAGTGGTAAATCAGTGTTTCATGTCTCTGTCTCTTTCTCTTGCTCCTCTCTCAATTTCTCTCAGTCTCTATCCAATAATAAATAAAAAGATTAAAAAAGAAGAAGAAGACCATCGAAGAAAGAAAGAGAAGGAAAGAAAGAGAGAGAGAGAAAGGAAACGCAAGAAACTAAAAGGAACCTGGGACTGTACAGGGCACATGCCTTGACATCTGGATCGCCTGAAGAAGTCTACAAGGAAAGGGGCAGAGGAGAGAAAGCTGGCCACCTACTTGTGCTCATCATTCAAGATGTGAACTTTAAAGAACCGAGGCTGGACTTCATCAGGCTTGTTGTCAGCTGGAAGGGCTTCAGGAGCTGGAATCCACATGTTAAACTCTGCCAGCCAGTTCTGAAGAGTATTAACCTGTCAGAAAATCAAGTGCAGAGTTTTAAAGAGCAAGCTAAGAACTGAGCTCATCAAGTTTCTCAGTGTCCAGTCAAGCAGCCCCAGAGCTCATCAAAGGAATGGCAAAGAACTGCTTTTCTAAATTCTTACCGGCACAATGGCAAGCACAGTTTTCGCTGGGGTATGGCGGAAGAGGACATCAACGAAGGAGATCACTTGCAAAGTTTTTCCCAGACCCATGCTATGGGCCAGGATACAGCCAAAGCCACTACTGGTCTTAAACCTCTCCAAGGACTCAACCAGGTTATCATACAGGAACCGGATTCCACCGATCTGACAAGGGACAAACAAACAAAAACTTCAGAAAGACTGGCAAAAGAAGAGAGTTCTAAGGGAGTCAGGTGGTAACGCAGCGGGTTAAGCGCAGGTGGCGCGAAGCGCAAGGACTGGTGTAAGGATCCCGGTTCGAGCCCCTGGTTCCCCACCTGCAGGGGAGTCGCTTCACAGGCAGTGAAGCAGGTCTGCAGGTGTCTGTCTTTCTCTCCCCCTCTGTCTTCCCCTCCTCTCTCCATTTCTCTCTGTCCTATCCAGCAACATCAATAATAACTACAACGATAAAACAACAAGGGCAACAAAAAGGAATAAAAAAATTTTTTTGTTAAAAAAAAAAAAAAGAGGGTTCTAGAAGTTTATGTTGTCAATAACTTTTGCTTTCCTGAAGTTTCCAATCATGGTTTGGCTCCATGCTGCAAGTCAAGGCAAACTACTCTAGATCAGCTTCAGAATTAGTATCTCTCTCTCACCTTTTCTTCTGGAATCACAACTTCTAAATCAAAGCACTACTCTTTTTTTTTTTTTTTAACACTTTAAAAACCATTTTTTATTTAAGAAAGAGAGAAAATCAGAGCACCGCTCTGGCACATGGCATCAGGGATCTACCTCAGGAACTCGTGCTTAAGAGTCCAGCGCCTTGTCGACTACAACAGCTCTTGGGCCACTCTAGAATCATCTTGCAGATCTCACAGAAAAAGACCCAAAATTTTAAGTCAAGATATCTGCTGACCTCTACATGGTATGGGAAATTTGGAGCCTGTTCTTCCCCACTCAAAAGGAATTGTGAAGCATCAACTGCTCGTGGCACCAAACGGACACTTCACAGGCTCCAGTGCTATAAGTCCACAGCAGGAGCTATGAAAAAATGAGCAGGAGAATCAGGATTTGTTGTACCTGGTGAGGCTTCACTGCCCGTGCCAACTGTGGCGCCAGGAAGACATTCTCCTCCTCTGGAGGGTGGTTCAGGTTGACAAGGACCCGCCCCAGGGCATCACGCTGGTTTAAGATGTCATTCACATGGGTTCCCCCCTTCTCCTCTTCTTCCTCCTCTTCGCTGACAGACTCACTGCTGTCCACAATGTGCAGAGTATCCTCCTCTCCAGAGCTCAGCTCAATCACCTCTGAAACAGCCAACAAAATAAAAAACTCAGGGAGCAGAGATAATTGACTGGGCTTTAGTAAAGCAAAAGTGTGGAAACAAAGGAATTTGTCATCATTTACACATTTTTTACTTTTATTATTTCTCTCTTCAAGTTCAGGTTAAGACATGGAAAAAACTTACACTTAACATGGATACTCAAGGAAACATGTCACAGTCAGACCTCAAACTGAATTAAACATGAATTCTTTTCCACTGAGTGGTGTACCCAATCTCTCACACTAGCTCAGGAGAACAGAGGGACCTCTAGCCTGATCTTACCGTCTCGGCTGCTTTTGTCATCTTCACTCCCACTGCTGCTGTCCAAGCAAATAACCTCCTGGGCCAGAACCCGAGGAGGCATTTGGGGAGCATCACTTGCTCTTAAGACAATCTCCTCTGGAAAATGAAAGATGGAAGAAAATGTCAAAACTATATTAATTCAAACACATTTCCCAAAATGGCCACCATCCTCTGCTTTGTTGCATCTGGGGGATTGTCCCCTAAGGAGGGTAGAGGGCATCTCAAAGGCTTTAGAGTCTTTGTGAGCTTCCTTTTCTCTATTGGTTCTTACTCCATGGGATCCACCCAGCCACTAGAAAGGTACCGGTCCCTTGGCATGTTAAGACCCACAGTTGTGGGAAATGGAGGGGGAGGGGGTCCTAAGTAAAATCAATTCTAGAAGCACATTTTTAAAGACCCTGACTTATAAGATGAGATCCTTCTGATAATGTAGTCTCAAGAACTTGAATGCCTCAAGAGGACTCCTGAGGGGCCATGCTACTATTCCAGATCCATACTTGGATGCCAAGGTCCTCTTCACTCTGGAATGCACGGCTTTTCCTGCCGCCTGCACTGCTTACCAGGAAGGAATTCCAGTGGAACAGTGGGGATGGGGGCTGCATAATCTTTCCTCTGCTGTTCTAGGCGTTTCCTTCTTTCCAACTCCTCTTGTTGTGCTGCTTTGGTAACTGGCTCCAACTGATCCTCCCGGAGCAGCTTTCTAAAATAAGAGAGAAATAGTTGCGATTTGAGCAAAGTAATTCCAAGATAAAGAGGCAAATCACCGCAGCTATGACATCATCTCCCCAGACAATAACTTGGGTCCACCTGCATATCAGATGTCAAGCTCAGGCAAAAACTAATAAAGTTATGGGTCCTTTGGAATATAATTAAAATAGACCTACTAACTATTTCCAAAATGGAGACCCCAAATCTTCATCTGCAATATTCCAGCCTTTAGGTCCATGATTAATCAACAATTTGTATGGCTTTATATGTTAACTCTTTTTCAGCCACCAGATTCCACATGCTACCATGACGCCAACCGGACTTCCTTGGACAGATGACCCCACCAATGTGTCCTGGAGCCCCAACCCACTAGGGAAAGAGAAAGACAGGCTGGGAGTATGGATCGACCTGCCAACACCCATGTTCAGCAGGGAAGCAATTATAGAAGCCAGACCTCCCACCTTCTGCACCCCATAATGACCCTGGGTCCATACTCCCATGGGGTTAAAGAATAGGAAAGCTATCAGGGGAACGGATGGGATGTGGATCTCTGGTGGTGGGAATTGTACCCCCTCTTATCCTATGGTCTTGTCAGTGTTTCCACTTTATAAATAAATAATTAAAATAAAATAAAAAGAGGGAAATCACCAGAGAATTCAGAGAATTCGTCATATCAGTCTTATTACTGCTATGCAATGAACTCAAAACAGGGAGATTTGATGGTTCAACGGGCTCTAAGTTAACAGGGCTTTTTTGTTTGTTTGTTTTGTTTGCTTGTTTTTTTACCAGAGCAATGATCTTCTTCTGGCTTACAGGGGGTTGCACCTGGGACTTTGGAGTCTCAGCATGAAAGTATTTGTATGATTGAACATGGGACTTCCTTCAAGGAAGTCCTTGTAGTCCAGCGCTAACCCTTCGATAGCGCTGCTGGTAGAGTGGAGGACTGTAGGAGCAGACTGAACGTGGAACTTCCTTCGGAGTCTCAAGTTTGAGAGTCTCTTTGCATAACCATTCTACTATCTATCCCCACCCTACTGGGTATCATCCTTACGTACCAAACTGAGAGTATTATTTGAAATTTGTTACTGAAAATAATACTTTAAAAAATGGGTGTTAGAAGTATATGATGATCATTTCAATGGTAAAACTGTTATCTGACAGAGGGAAGGCTGTTGGGGATTTGGATAAAGAAGTTCACATCTACTGATCCTTTCTTTACTCACAGAATAAACTATGCTCTGGACCAGACAATTCCCCTACCAACTTAAGTTGAATCCTAAGATCAGACTTTAACTTATTTGATTTCCTCTTGCTTTAAGACATAAAGAAAAGTAAAGGAAGAAGCAGAATGAAACCAGAGTATCCCGTCATCCTTGGCTACCTCCTACAACCTCGGAAAGTAGGGTGATCCCCACAGGTCAAATACCACCTTCATCCTCTGACAACCCAGGTACAGTGGTCTGGAGCTGCCTTCCCACTATCTGCGAGGACAAACAGCTTACACTTTTGTCCCTTGGAAAGATGGCTTGTCAGTTCAAACCATTGGTTCTGCTACTCATCCACAGCTCACCGTATGTTTCTTCTCATGTGGGAAGGCTTTTGAGCTCTCTTCTTTTTAGAGTCCTCCGAGGCTAGATTCTTCGCTTGGGGGTGCTTAGGTTGCTCTGAAGGCTCTGATTGAGATGAGGTAGTTGAAGTGCACCGCGGTGGCCGCTGCCCATCTTCCCCCAGCTGGGCACACTCAGTGTCACACATGTCTTCCAGGGATGGATCTGAAAAGATGAGAAGGACGTGTGAGGGGTAGGAAATTGAGTTTTGGCTTCAGACATACACAGGTTCAAATCTCCACAACAACTAAATAGATGATGGTCTAAGAAGACTGACTTTGGTGACCCTGTATGAACTCAACTATAAAATGAGGATAGTGATTACTATACTTCAGAGCTTTAGTGAGTACTAAATAGTGTGTACCTGCCTACAACTAAGTCTAGCACAGAGAGAGAGAGAGAGAGAGAGAGAGACCATCATATTTACTGTAAAGAAACACTACAGTCCAAGTGAGGAAGCTTCATGACCTCAGACTGCTCAGAAAGGTGGGCTGCAAATATAGCTCATACTAATGTGCAAGCCTCATTAGACAAGCCTTCTCTGGCGACAGGGAAAGTATCTCATTCAGCACTATCAATGTATTCACTCATTCAACACGCTATCCACTTAGAGGCTTCAGAACATGGGAAACACTGTCCTAGATGTTTCAAGGAGTACTTATCACACTTCTTCCCTTCAAGGAATTTGCTTTCTAAACATAATACGACAAAATATACTAAGCACCACAGGAGGAGCAGGCAAACCAAGACCTGGAAAGTTTGTTTTGATAAGTGCTCTACACCTTCCCCTTCGGAAAAGTCACGTCTTCTTGCCAAAGGGCCCATTGGTCCTCCCCCCCTCCACTCACCCGCCACCAATAAGGAGGCATATGTGCGTTCGTATCCCTTATTTGGATAATACTTTTTTTTTCTTTCTTTGAATACTTTACCTGTACTCGTAACACTAAAATTTAATGCAATGCATGCCTTTTTCTCCTGTTGACCTATTGTGTATTTAATTTAGTTTAACCACTAAATAAAAGAAAAGTTTGATAGCATCTTTCTGTCAAAAGCAATGAACTAAATCAGAAATGATCATATTAGAACCACAGAATATGAAGAGGCACTACTTTTATTTATTTGTAAAGCTAATGTGGTCACTGTTAAAGGGGAAGTGGCAGGGAATAGGTGAGTGTGGAGACATGTGGCACACACGGGTCCACATGGAGATGCCTCTGCAGTAGTATTAGCATCTTCCTGGGGCTGGGGAAATAGCATAATAGTAATGCCAAAAGATTTCTACGTCTGAGGCTCTGATGTCTCAGGTTCAATCCCCAACACCATCATTTTTTTTTTTTTTTGCAAAGTGCTCTGGCAAATAAATAAATTAATAAAGGGGGGTGCAAGGGGAGACATCCTTGGCACTCACACTGAGAGGCCACTGAAGGTCTCAGCTAGGCCACCTCTGCTTCTGAAAATCAAAAAGGAAGGGGTGGGGTTGGGCAGCGGTATAATTGATTGAGCTCATGTTACACTGCACAAGGACCCAGGGTTCAAGCCTCAGGTCCTCGCCTGCTGGGAAGCTTCAAGAGTTGTAAAGCAGTGCTGCAGGTCTCTTCTTTCTCTCCCTTTCCCCCCACCCCTCACCTCTGTTCTTCTCAATTTCTGTCTGTATCAAATAAATAATGTATGTTTAACAAAGGAGGCGGGAGAGAGATAAGTAGGTAGGTCAAATTAGGCACCGCACAGCGGACATGGAATTTCCTAATGGGACACTACAATGCCATCAACACACACAAAGCCGAGCGGGCCTTTTATGACAGCCCCCACCCCAAGACCCCAGAGTCCAGAGAGGCAGCAACTGCTGGGAACCTAACGTGAGCCGAGGCTCATGAACATGCTCCTCCTGCAGAGGGGATGAGAGGTCACTGCTCATACCCGACACAAGAACCACAAAAGATTTTTTTTTAAAAAATATTTATTCCCTTTTGTTGCCCCTGTTGTTTCACTGCTGTAGTTATTACTATTATTATTGTCATCATCATTGGCTAGGACAGAGAAAATGGGGAGAGGAAGGGAAGACAGAGAGGAGGAGAGAAAGACACCTGCAGACCCGCTTCATCACTTGTGTAGCGACTCCCCTGCAGGTGGGGAGCGGGGGGTTCAAACCGGGATCCTTATGCCTGTCTTTGTGCTCTGTGCCACCTGCGCTTAACCCGGTGGGCTACCGCCCAACTCCCGAACCAAAAAACTTTTGAAAAGAAGTTACCACTCTGACTCACTGCTATTCCAAGTTCACTAATCTCCTCAATGTACTCCCACTTCTGTCTAAAACACTTGAGGGAGAGATCTCAGCAATCCCTTCTTCTGTAACAGCTGTCATTCCTGGGTCAGGGACATGGCTCAGCACGTACAGCACGAGCCTTGCATTGGGACTGTGGGTTGGATCCCCAAGCCCACATATGACAAAGGTGTGTTAGTTTCCCCTCTTAAAAATAAAGACTATCGTTCCTTCAGCAGCCCCACTCGCAAACTGCCCACCCTCCAGTGAGCCATACTTCACGACACTGTCATATAATCCTGCTATCACTTCCCTCCTAACCCAGCTGTCCTGAATTCTCAGCTCCAGGATGGCCATTCGTCTCCACCAAGAAAAGGTAGCTGGAGAGCAGAGATATCTGTTCCTAAGTGGACACTCCACCAACACTACAATTTGGCCTACATAGAACCTCAAATCAAGCTGGACCGGTACACTTCACTTAGTGTTTTGCTAGGTTCTCTTGCCTGGTTCTGATAATGACCTTTGATGCTCTCCTGGCCTTAATTTTTTCTTTGTTTTTTAATTTTTTATTTATAAAAAGGAAACATTGACTAAACCATAGGATAAGAGGAGTAAAACTCGACACAATTCCCACCACCAAAACTCTGTATTCCGTCCCCCCCCCCCCATAGTTTTCCTATTCTTTATCCCTCTGAGAGCATGGACCCAGGGTCATTGTGGGATGCAGAAGGTGGAAGGTCTGGCTTCTGTAATTGCTTCCCCACTGAACATGGGCGTTGGCAGGTCGATCCATACTCCCAGCCTGCCTCTCTCTTTCCCTAGTGGGGAAGAGCTCTGGGGAAGCAGAACTCCAGGACACACTAGCGGGGCTGTCAGTCCAGGGAAGTCTGGTCAGCATCCTGCTAACATTTGGAACCTGTGGTTAACATACTGCCAAACAAATTGTTGACCAATCATGGACCTAAAGGCTGGAATAGTGCAGATGAAGAGTGGGAGGGTGGGGGTCCCTCCATTTTATAGATAGCTAGTAGGCATGTTTTAGTTATATTCCAAAGGGCCTGTGGCTATACTAGTGTGTAGTATTTTTTTTTTTTTGCCTGAGCCTGAAATCTGACATGCAGGTGGATTCTAATTATTGTCTGGGGAGATGATGTCATGGCTGGCAGAAAGACCAGAAAGCTAGATCAGGGAAGAGAGTAGCTCCCTAATATGGGAAAGGTATATAAATATTGCTGATTGTAAACCCCATGAATTTGATGTCATCTGGGGCCCATAATTAGCTTAGGAGCCTATGTGACCTCTGCATCCCTGTAGATCTGAGCTCACATTCTGTGGTCATGAGTAGGAACATTCCAAGCTGCCCCAATATCAGGACCCATCTTCCTCAGGTGTAGCATAGAGTATATTGTCCAGCCTCCCTTCGGAGGATGGAACATTCTCTACCGTTGTTGATTCAAGTTGAGGGCAAGGTACTATGGGGGCCCACAAAGAAGTCTATTGTGTTGTTCCTGATAGAAATGACCGGTTAACAATGGAGAGAGGGATTTATTCGAGGTCTAGGCCCATCATGTTTGTTTGGGAATCTCAGGACTCCCCCATTAGGGCCCCAGCTGATGGGGTGGCCTGATAGTGATTAAAGAGTCATCGTTAAAGTATGCCAGTCTCTTGGCCTTATTCAGCTTTTGCAGTCTTTGTTTTGATGAAGTTAGCTTTAGAGTGAGTGAGAGAACTATAATAGGAAGTAGACACTATTTCATTATGAACTTTATACTGACTCACTACAGACTACTGTGTTATTTTTATTATCAGGTATATATGTTGCCCTAATTTATGGATACATGTGAACATATGCTCTATCTTACAGGAACTGGTCTATATCTAGGTTTTGGGACTTTGTAAGGAAGTAAACCTCCTGGAATGGTATTAGAGAATATTATGAAAGGAAAGGTCTCACCCGAGTAATGAGGGTGAAGGGTTGACATTCCACGCCTGACACCTCTGGACAGCCTGAAGTGAAGCACGCTGAGGTGGTACTCGTTGTGTTGATTAGGTTGGGAACAATGGATACAGTATCTGTCGTATGCTTTACATTGGCTTGTTCTAGCCCTCCCCCTCCAAGAGAATTGGATGAGTCCTGTTAATTTCGCGGGCCTGCTTGGCCCCGCCCCAAGGGACCCTGGGAGAGGGTTCCGGAGTCCGAGAGTTCCTGAGTTCCCCAGTGACAGAGTTCCTGAGTTCCGGAGTTCGAGAGTGCGAGAGTGCGAGAGTTTCAGAGTTCGAGAGTAAGAGAGAGGGTTCCTGAGTTCGAGAGTGCCAGAGTTCCTGAGTTCCTGAGTTCGAGAGTTTCAGGGTTACAGAGTAAGAGAGAGTGCCAGAGAGACAGAGTTCCTGAGTTCCTGAGTTCGAGAGAAAAGAGAGTTCCTGAGTTCGAGAGTTTCAGGGTTACAGAGTAAGAGAGAGTGCCAGAGAGACAGAGTTCCTGGGTTCCTGAGTTCCAGAGAAAAAGAGAGAGTGCTTGCGCCGCCGCAAAGAGACAGCAGAGTTCTGTTTGGTGATTAGTTTGTCTTAGTTTATGAATCGTTGTTCCTGAATAAAGAAATACAGCTTCCCTGCCCAGCCGTTGTCTCCGCGTCTCTGTTCACCACCGTGAAGCCAGCCCGGCCAGCTGGAGCCGTCCGGAAATTTTAACAACAAGTATCATTTGGTATGAATTGAGAGAAGCATGCAGAAAAGTGAGTCCCACCCTAGAGGTTTCAAGACCGGGGAAATATAGGCTCTATAGAGAAAGTGGGAGGTTCCTGCTGTCATAGGGTTAAGAAGACAATAGATAGTTATTACTATAATCATATTATTTGGCAATTAGATTAACTTTGAAATATCCCTTTGTTAATATTTGCGGTATCATACATAACATAACCATAATTTATGTCCTTTGACATTATTTGTATATAACTGTGCCACCGACTGCTTCTGTTCTCCCTGGTCTAAGCTTTTAAGAGTCAACATATCAAAGACTCAGCCTATGTATAAAAAAAGCCTATGTATTAAAAAGACTCCCATCTGTGCTTTAAGAAGTTTGAGACATTCAATTTTTCCCCTCTCACATGAATTAACTAGTGATTTATATGACTACAAATTAATAGGAATGTACATAAATACCATTCCCATCACCAAAAGACTGTGTCCCATCCTCCCTCTGTTTCCAAATAAATGAGTATAGTTTTTGTTCTATTCTCTTAAAGAAGCTTGGTGGAACTTTGATGGGTATCATGTTAAATTTGTATATGGCCCTGGGGAGAATATTCATTTTGATGATATTTATTCTTCCAATCCATGAGCATGGGATGTCTTTCCATTTCTTGGTATCATTTTCTATTTCCTTGAATAGTGACTCATAGTTTTCAGTATACAAGTCTTTCACTTCTTTGTTCAGCTTTATTCCTACGTATTTTATTGATTTTGCTGCAAGAGTGAATGGGGGTGATTTCTGGATGTCTTCTTCTTCATATTTAGTGTCTGCATAAAGAAATGCCACTGATTTTTGTACACTGATTTTGTAGCCGGCACCAAGTTATTATTGCCTAATAACTTCCAGTAGTTTTCTGCTGGATTCTTTAGGTTTTTCTATGTATATTATCATGTCATCTGCAAATACTGAGAGCTTGACTTCTTCCCTTCCAATCTGTATCCCCTTGATTTCTTCTTCTTGCCTGATTGCTATGGCAGGAACTTCCAATACAATGTTGAAGTGTAATGGTGATGATGGGCTGCCCTTCTTAGTCCCTGACCTGAGGGGGAATGTTTTCAGTTTCTGTCCATTGAGTATGATGTTGGCTGTAGGTCTGCTATATATGGACTCCGCTATCTTGAGGAATTTCCCGTCTATTCCCATTTTTTGTAGTGTTTTGAGCATGAATGGGTGTTGGATTTTGTCAAAGGCTTTCTCTGCATCTACTGAGATAATTATGTGGTTTTTGGTTTTGCTTTTATTGATGTGGTGAATGACATTGATTGACTAACGTATGTTGAAGCAGCCTTGCATCCCTGGGATAAATCCCACTTGGTCGTGATGAACAATATTTTTGATATATTGTATCTGCTTGGTTTAATATTTTGGCATCTATGTTCATCAGATATATTGGCCTGTAGTTTTCCCTTTTTGTTGTGTCCCTATCTGCTTTTGGTATCAGGGTGATGTTGGCTTCATAGAAGGTGGAAGAGAGTGTTTCTTTGATCTTGAGGAAAAGCTTTAGAAGTAAAGGTATTAACTGTTTCCTGAAGGTTTTGTAGAATTCATTTGTGAAGCCATCTGGTTCTGGACTTTTGTTGTTGGGAAGATTCTTAATAACGGTTTTGATTTCTTTGTCCGTGATTGGTGCATTTAGGTTTCAAACTTCTTCCGTTTTGGAAGGGCATATGTTTCTAGGAATTCTTCCATTTCTTCCAGATTCTCTAGCTTGGTGGTGTATAGCTCTTCATAGAAGTTTCGCATGATTTTCTGGATTTCAGTGGTGTCAGCTGTGATCACTCCTCTACTGTTTACAATTCTATTTGAGTCTTCTCCCTTTTTTCTTTTTTTAAGTGCGTCTGGCTAGGGGGTTTTCAATCTTGTTTAATTTTTCAAAGAACCAACATTTGGCTTCATTGATCTTTTGTATGGTTCTTTTATTTTCTATGTTTATTTCTGCTCTAATTTTCGTGATTTCCGTCCTTCTGGTTGCTTTAGGGTTCCTTTGTTCCTCTTCCTCTATGTCATTAAGGCATGCAGTAAGGTCGTTTATTTGAGTTTTTTCTTGTTCTCGCATATGTGATTGTATGGCTATGAGTTTCCCTCTCAGTAATGCTTTAACTGTGTCCCAAATATTTCGATAGCTTGTGTCTTCATTTTCATTTGTTTCCAGGAACATTTAAATTTCTTGCTTGAATGTCTTTCTGATCTAGCAGTTCTATTTTTTTTTAATATTTATTTATTTATTTATTTATTCCCTTTTGTTGCCCTTGTTGTTTTATTGTTGTGGTTATTGTTGTTGGATAAGACAGAGAAAAATGGAGAGAGGAGGGGAAGACAGAGAGGGGGGAAGAAAGACACATGCAGACCTGCTTCACCACCTGTGAAGCGACTCCCCTGCAGGTGGGGAGCCAGGGGCTTGAGCCGGGATCCTTACGCCAGTCCTTGCGCTTTGCACCACGTGCACTTAACCTGCTGTGCTACCACCAACTCCCGACCCAGCGGTTCTCAAGCAGCATGTTGTTGAGTTTCCAAATTCTGTGACTTTTAGTAATTTTCTGTTTGTTGTAAAATGTTAGCTTTACTCCACTGTGGTCTGAAAAGGTACTTGGGATGACTTCAATGCTCTGGAATTTGTTGATAATGACTTTGTGACCTAACATGTGGTCTATCCTTGAGTATGTGCTGTGTGGATTTGAAAAGAATGTGTATTCCAGTTTTTTGGGATGAAGAACTCTGAAAATGTCCAGGAGCTCTAGTCTGTCCATCTCTTCATTTAATTTTCTTGTTTCTTTGTTGACTCTCTGCTTTGTTGATCTAAGTGTGAGAGTGGGGTGTTAAACTCTCCCACTGTTACTGTATTACTATTGATGTATTTCTGTGATTCTTTCAGTAGGTGTTTGATGTATTTAGATGGCCCTCATTGGGTATATAGCTGTTAATAATTGTTACATCTTCGTGTTTGATTGATCTTCTAAGCATTATGTAATTGCCTTGCTTATCTTTTATGACTTTAAAGTCTGTTGTGTCAGAGATGAGAATGGCTGTTCCTGCCTTTTTTTGTGGTCCATTAGCCTGTAGGTTAGTTTTCCACCCTTTCACGTTAAGCCTGTGTTTGTCTTGTTGGGTCAGATGGTATTCTTGTAAGCAGCATATGGTTGGGTTGTGTTTCCTGATCCATCCTCTCACTCTGTGCCTTTTAATGGGTGAGTTTAAGCCACTGACATTTACTGATATTATGGATTTAATGTATTGTAATGCCATTATTCAACAATTTTTTATTTGTTCTGATATATGGCAAGTATTATAGTGATGTTCTTGTTTATCAGAGGTCTTTTAATACCTCTTTCAGGGCAGGCTTGGTGATGGTTGCCTCCTTTAACTGTTGTCTGTCTGAGAAGGTTTTGGTCCCTCCAAGTTTAAATGAAAGTCTAGCAGGATATATTATCCTTGGTTGAAACCCTTTTTCATTCAGGGCTCGATAGATATCTTGCCATTCTCTTCTGGCTTTTAAGAGTTTGAGTGGAGAAGTCTGCTGATAATCTTATGGGTTTTCCCCAGTATGTGACTTTTTGTTTTTCTCTTGCAGCCTTTAGGATCCTTTCTTTATCCTTACTTTTTTCATTGTAACTATGATGTGTCTTGGTGTCTTCAGGTCTGGGTTGATTCTGTTTGGGACTCTCTGAGTCTCTTGAATCTTAATGTCCTTTCTGTTGTTTAGGTCTGGGAAGTTTTCTTCTATAATTTCCTCTAGAATGTTTACTTCCCCTTCCTCTCTTTCTTCCTCTGGGAGGCCAATTATATGAATGTTACTTCTTTTGAGATCATCCCATATGTCTCTGTTGTTGTTTACAGTGTCTCTCAATCTCTTTTTGAGCTCTTTTACCTCTTTCCTCTTTTTGTCTTCTCTAGCTCATCCTCTGTCGGGCTAGTTCTGTTTTCTGCTTCTGTTAGCCTGCTTTCCCTTCCCTCAGCTTCTTTCTTCAGTTCAGTTATAGTATTAGCTTGCTCTGCTAATTGACCTTTTAGTTCAGCTATTTCAGCTTTCAGTTCTCCAATTACCTCAACATACCTTGAGTTTTCCTTGAGGGTCTCATCTGTTGTTCCCCTAATTCTGATAGCCCTTTCCTCCATTGTTTTCTTCATTTCTGTGATTATTAGGTTTATTACTGCTTGCATACTTTCCTTATCTATGGTTACTTCTGACTGATTTGGAATTTCTTCTGGGCTCCTGTCTTGATTCATTGTGGTTGCAGTTTTATTTGCACCACACTATAATAAATACCCTTATGACTAACCTAAGAAATTACAATAATAGTAACTGAAGCAAGGACTGATGCAATTCATCCACTACTAGTTAGCCAAACAACACCTCCAGTTCAAGAAAAAATAGTGACCCAATCCAAAGGACAAAGATAAAGGAAAAAGGGAAAGCAAGAATAGACAATTATGCACATCTACTGTCTACTGTAAATTCTAGGGATAGCAAGAGAAGAAAGGGAAGTAGAGAAGAGATACACACACACACACACACACACACACAGAGTCCACTCTGAGTCAGATCTCTTCCCCCAAATAATTCACAAATGAGTATCAATGAATTCAGAAAGCAAAAGGAGGAAGGAAGAAAAGAAGACCAGAACGAGAAAAAAAGACAGTGAAAGGAGAGAGGTGTTTTTTTTTCTTTTTTTTTTTTTTAATTAGCTAGGAGGTGAGAAAAAGGCAAGTGGATGGAAGAGGTAAAAACAAGTTCCTCTCACAGTGGATAGGATACCCAGTCACCTAGCAATGGAAAAAACACATGGTGTGAAGTGCAAAGACCAGCCTAAGGATCCCAGTTTGCATTATGTGCACTTAACCTGATGTGCCACTGACCAACCCCCAGTTTTGTTTTTTTTAAGGTTTTACTTACTTACTTATTTATTTATTTATTTATGAGACAGGAGAAGAGAGAGAAAGAACCAGGCATCTGGTGCTGCCAGGGATCAAACTCAGGACCTCATGCTTGAGAGTCCAGTGCTTTATCCACTGTGCCACCCCCCAGACCACAACAAAAGTTGTTTTAAGTAATCATTTTACAGTCATTTTTATTGCAACTCCCCAACCCAAAAGTGTTATGTTTTGTTGATAAATATCTTCTATTTCAGCAGGTCCAAGGACTCGAGAAAAGAATGAAGGGGGCTGAAGGCCCCAGTGCCCTATGACAGAGGGAGGTGGGAAGTGGGTGGTGAGTGATGTGTCTGACACTTATCCAGGGATAACAGAATTGTCCCCTGTGACAACAAGTCTTGTAAATCAACATTTCTTCAATAAAGCGATTTGACTGAGATAGATGAATTACTAGTTATTCATATGTGACAGTCTTTAACAGACAGACGCTAGAGAAGTAATCCACTTACACAAGATACCAGGGACTAAACAGGGAGCTTCAAGCATGTAATACTTGTGTTCTAACAGGTGTACTATATCCCTGAAAACAAATCTGAAATGAAAAAAAGTTGGAAGGAGCCAGGTGGTGGCACAACTGTATATCATGCTGTAGATGAGCAGTGCTCTAGTGAAACATACCCGGTTGGGTGCACATGTCACCATGTTCAAGAACCCCAGGTTGAGCCCCAAGACCCCACCTGCAGGAAGGAAGATTCACAAATGGTGAAGCAGTGCTGCAGGTGTCTCATTCTCACTCCCCTAAGCCATTCCCTCTTGACTCTTGTCTCTCTCCATTCGCTCTCAACTTCTGTCTCTATATAATAATAGTTTAAGTTATATATGCTTATATATACATATATATTTCTGAGAACCAAAAAGATTTTTAAAAATCAAAAAGTGATAGATACATGGAGATTCTATTTTTTTAAATATTTTTATTTACTTATTGGATAGAGACAGAGAGAAATTGGGGGGAGGTAGAGAGGGAGAGAGACAGAGACACCTACAGACCTGATTCACCACTTGTGAAGCTTTTCCCCTGCAGGTAGGGGCTGGGAGCTTGAACCTGGGTCCTTGTGCACTGTAATGTGTGTGCTTAAGCAGGTGTGCCACCACGTGGCACATCTTAGGAATGCCATCTTAGGAACCTTAAGAAAAAGCAAGCAAGACAGCCTGATACTGCACCCTTAGATCATTGTCCTCCACTATTCCTAGTTATCCTTCTTTACAAGAAAGAATGACCAGGCCAGAGAGATACCATACTGGCTAGGTAGGCAACTTTAATGCCTGAGGCTCTGAAGCCCCAGTTTTAACCTCCAACACTACCATAAACCAAAGTAGTGCTCTGGTTTTAAAAAACAAAACAAACAAACAAACAAAAAAACAATCCAAAGGGCCAGGTGGTGGCACACCTGGTTGAGCACACATGTTACAATGCATTAGGACCTAGGTTAAAGACCCCAGTCCCCACCTGCAGGGGGAAAGCTTTGTTTGCGAGTAGTGAAGCAACGTTGCAGGTGTCTCTCTGTCTCTTTTCCTACCACCCCCTTCCCTCTCGATTTCTGGCTGTCTCTATCCAATAAATAAATAAATAAAAATAATAAAAATTTTTAAAAACTGATAAAACGCTCTAAGGGAAGATATTAAATGAATTAACTAGCAGTGGCCAGCAAATGTACCTGTCAGGAAAAAAAAAATTAATGACAGTTTCTTTGCCCAGGGCTAAAGTAAAAATGAAGCAAAGATTTCTAAGAGCATGAATGAGGAAAATCTGACTCCTGAGTCATCCGGGTATTTATTAAGATGAATGAAAACTGAAGAAAGTAGCATCAGCAAGAGTCTTGATGTTCATTCTCTTGAAATCTGAAGACTAGTAAGAATACATTTTCCTAGGCTTCTTCACATCCAAGCAATGACAATCTAATGCCACGTTCAATTCCACTAGGACAGTCTGCTATAAGGATATGCTTCCTGAGTCAACAGGAAGTTGCCATACAGTTAAATCTTGGCAAGGATTTGACTGGCGCAAGGATCCCAGTTCGAGTCCCTGGATCCCCACCTGCAGGAGGGTTGCTTTGCAAGTGATAAAGCAGGTCTGCAGGTGTCTGTCTTTATCTCCTCTCTCTACCTTCCCCTCCTCTCAATTTCTCTCTGTCCTATCCAACAACAGCAGCAGCAACTACAATACCAGCAACAACAACAGGGGAAAAATAGCACAGCGGAGGATTTGTAATGCAGGCACCAAACCCCAACAATAATCCTGGAGGCAAAAAATAATAATAATAACACTGGTTACAGAGAACTTTGGTGGTGGCACTGTGGATAAAGTGCTGGACTCTTCAAGCATGAGGTCCTGAGTTCAATTCCCAGCAGCACATGTACCAGAGTTGCCAACTGGTTCTTTCTCTCTCCTCCTATCTTTCTCATTAATGAATAAAAAAACATTTAAGTAGAACACCAATCATTTCCTGAGGAGTATGAGTTCATTATTGCTGTTTCCTCTCTACTTTCTGACTAGAGATGGCCTAACTAATCTAGCTGGAAACATGCTTTCTAAGCAAAAATTCCTTTTGAAGAAAAGATAAGATAACCCTATCGCTCTCAAAGTGTAGGATGTCACTCACCATCGAGCAGGTCTTCTTCATCATCCCTGTCATGTTCCTCCACTGCCACCTCCTCCTCCTCCTCCTCTTCTTCCGCATCCTCCAGCTCCACATCCGGGTCCAGGTCTGGATCGCTCCCTGAGGTGGATTCGTCTGACATGGCTCCCAAAGGTCCTCAGTGGGCATTACCGACTCATGTTCCACTGTAGGGGTCCTGAGAGGACAAGAGGCAACCTAATCACCAAAAGCTTCACTGAGGACCATGGATCTTTCAAAAAGACAATGTCAAAGAGGGTGGGGGATAGATAGCATAATGGTTATGCAAAGAGACTCTCATGCCTGAGGCTCCAAAGTCCCATAAGTCCGCACCACCATAAGCCAGAGCTGAGTGGTGCTCTGGTTAAAAAAAAAAAAAAAAAGACAATATCAAAGATAAATTCCCCGGAGTTCTTTTTTTGAAGCAGGCTGAGTTAACTACACTCCAATCTCAGCATTCCATAAAAACATACTGGTCCCCACAGTATGTTTTAGCAACTTTCTGCCTAGTTCAAAACTCTCTTAACTGGGAGTCGGGCAGTAGCACAGCGGGTTACGCGCAGGTGGCGCAAAGCGCAAGGACTGGCATAAGGACCCGGTTCAAGCCCCCGGCTCCCCACCTGCAGGGGAAGTCGCTTCACAGGCAGTGAAGGTCTGCAGGTATCTTTCTCTTCCCCTCTCTGTCTTTCCCTCCTCTCTCTATTTCTCTCTGTCCTATCCAACAACGACAACATCAACAACAATAACTACAACAACAAAACAAGGGCAACAAAAGGGAAAATAAATAATAATAAAAAAAAATTTTTTTTAACTCTCTTAACTGCTTGGGCAAGAAAAATATCTTAAATAATCGAAACAAACAATAGTCCTATAAATCTTAACATTCCTATTTGTTGATCCATTCATACATAACTGTTTCCCAAGAACCAAATATCTGTCCATACAAATACATTATACACGTCTATGTCAGACACAGTATTAGGTTTGGAGAATACAGGGAAAAGAACAAAGCATGCTGGGATAGCTGAGCGGCTACTCTGCGGGGCTTGCCATGAGCGCAGGGTCCAGGCTTAAGCCCTAGCACCGCATGGGTGTACCATGCCACTGGGGAGAGCCCTGGTGCTATGATATCTCTCTCATCTGAACTTAAAAAGTAGTCCCAGGAGCAGTAAGATCTACACGTGCAAGGCACCGGCTCTGCAAAACTAAAATCTGTACATGCCATACATCAGACAAAGGACTAATGACCTAGTTATGCATATAACTCACCAAACTCAACAAGAAAACTAAACAAATGACCCCATTAAAAATGGGGACAGGATACAGACAGAATCTTTTTTTTTTAATAGAGAGATTGAGAGGGGGAAAGGGAAGACAGGGAGAAAGACAAAGAGACACCTGCAGCCCTGCAGGTGGGGACCAGGGGATTGAGCCTGGGTCCTTACACACTATAATGTGCGTACCACCACCTGGCCCCAGACATAGACAGAATCTTCATCAAAGGTGAGATTCTTCACTGCTCAGTCTGATTATCAGAGACACAAATAAAGACAAAGCAACATACAACTTCACATCTATGAGAATGGACAGTAATGGGGCCAAGTGGTGGTGTACCAGGTAGAGTACACATTACCATGCCAAAGGACCAGGGTTCAAAGCCAGAGTCGCTGCCTGGGGTGGGGTGGGGGGGATTTAGAAATGGTGAAGCAGCACTGCTGTTCTCTCTCTCTCTCCATATCTACCCCTCCTCAAATTTTCTGTCTCTATCAACAAAAGGGGGGTGACAGTACCAACATATTTTGCCAAGGCTGTCAGGGAAAGGAACCTTCTACACGGCCGGTGTAAATGCACATCGGTTCAACCCCTATAAAAAAGTCTCAAGACTTCTCAGAGGTTCTTACCCTGTCACCCAGCAACTTCTCTACTGGGAGTATAGCCAAAGAAAGAAATATACCCATCCAAAGAGATCTCCATATACCTAGGTGCACCGAGGCACAGTTTGCAGTAATAGCCCAAATTTGGAAGCAGTCCAGATGCCCAACAAGAAGCCAGTGGTTAAGAAAGTTGTGATACATATTATACACACTGGGAGACTACTCAGCTCTGGCTTATTGGCAGGGATGGCAGGCAGCCTGAACCTGGGACTTTATTTTATTTTATTTTATTTTATTTTATTTTATTTTATTGTCTCCGGGGTTATCACTGGGGCTCAGTGCCTGCACTATGAATCCACTGCTCCTGGAGGCCATTTTTTGCCCTTTTTTGTTGCCCTTGTTGTTTATCATTGTTGTAGTTATTACTGTTGTTATTACCGTCGCCATTGTTGGATAGGACAGAGAGAAATCGAGAGAGATGGGGAAGACAGAGAGGGGGAGAGAAAGACAGACACCTGCAGACCTACTTTACCACTTGTGAAGCGACCCCCACCCCCGCAGGTGGGGAGCTGGGGGCTCGAACCAGGATCCTTGAGTAGGTCCTTGCGCTTTGTGCCATATGCACTTAACCTGCTGCGTTACGGCCCGGCTCCTCAAACCTGGGACTGTTCAACCCCTAGAAAGAGTCTGTGTGTTCCAATTATTCATACACTTACTCTCAAGACAATTAAAGCCACGAACAGATGTGAAATTATTTAGCAATAAAGTTTTTCATTTATCTATTTTAGATAGAAACAGAGAAACAGAGAGATGGGGGAGAAGGGAGAGAGAGACCTGCAGCACTGCTTCCTGCTATCAGCGAGGACCTGGGACTTGAACCTGGGCCCTTGTGCACTGTAATGTATGCACTCTAACAGAAGTGCCACTGCCCATCCCCTGAAGTGTTAATTTTTGCATAAATAAAGCACTTCCAAAAAAAAAAACTACACATTAGGGCATTAGGTCACAAGCATACAAGCACACACCAAAAAAGGTGATTCATAAAAACAAAAACTAATAGCAGTAGTACTGAGCTACCCTAAGTGACACAGTAGACAGCAAATTTCTGGATGATTATCTCATGCGTCTATCTTAGTTTTTAGAAGGAAAAGAAGTAGTAGACCAATTAGGCATCAGGTTGTGTGATTTTTATTAATTTATTTGGATGGTGACAGAGACATTGACAGGGGTGGGGAGATAGAGGAGAGACGGACAGACAGACCTGGAGCACTGTTCCACTGCTCCTGAACCTTCCCCACTGCAGAGGCGGCAGGGAAGAGTGGTGACACCAGGGACTTGAACCCAGGTCCTTATGCACCAGAATGTGTGTACTTTACCAGGTTTCATAAGTGAGATTTATCTCTGGGGGCAGGTGGTGGAGCAACTGGTAACACACACATTACCATACACAGAGGCCTGGGTTCACGACCCTGGTTGTTCCTACAGCAGGAGAGTAGTGTTGCAGGTGTCTCCTCCCTCACCCCCCCAGCCCTCAATTTTTCTCTGCCTCTATCAAAAAGGGGGGGGTGGCTAAGAGTAGTAGATTCATCATGCAGGCAATATGCCCAGGTGATAACCCTAACGAGAGGGAGGGAGGGAGGGAGGGAGGGAGGGAGAGGAGGAGGAAGGAGTTGGGCGGTAGCACAGCGGGTTAAGCACACATGGTACAAAGACTGGCATAAGGATCCTGGTTCGAGCCCCCGGCTCCCCACCTGCAGGGGAGTCCCTTCACAAGCGGTGAAGCAGGTCTGCAGCTGTCTGTCTTTCTCTCCCCCTTTCTGTCTTCCCCATTTCTCTCTTGTCCTATGTAACAACGACATCAATAACGCCAACACTAATAACTACAACAACAATAAAAAAAAGGCAACAAAGGGAAAATAAATAAATATTAAAAAAAAAAAAAGAAAGAAGAGACCCTTCACTTCCTTGGGGGAAAAAAAAAGAAGGAAGGAGAGAGAAGAAACAGAAATTTCTTTTTTTCTAATATTTATTTTTGATTCCCTTTTGTTGCCCTTGTTTTATTGTTGTAGTTATTATCGTTGTTATTCATGTCATCGTTGTTGGATAGGACAGAGAGAAATGGAGAGAGGAGGGGAAGACAGAGAGGGGGAGAGAAAGACAGACACCTGCAGGCCTGCTTCACCGCCTGTGAAGCGACTCCCCTGCAGGTGGGGAGCCGGGGGCTCGAACTGGGATCCTTACGCCGGTCCTTGCGCTCTGCGTGTGCTTATTAACCCACTACACTAGCAAACGACTCCCAAAACGGAAATTTCTTTTTTTTTTTTTTATTTCTTTATTGAGGGATTAATGTCTTATGGTCAACAGTAAATACAATAGTTTGTACATGCATAACATTTCTCAGTTTTCCACATAACAATACAACCCCTACTAGATCCTCTGTCATCCTTTTTGGACCTGTATTCCCCACACCCGCCCCAGAGTCTTTTACTTTGATGCAATACACCCAACTCCAGTCCAGGCTCTACTTGTGTTTTCTCTTCTGATCTTGTTTTCAACTTCTGCCTAAGAGTGAGATCATCCCATATTCATTCTTCTGCGAAACAGAAATTTCTTTTTTTATTATTATGTTTATTTATTTTCCCTTTTGTTGCCCTTGTTTTTATTGTTGCTGTTGTTATTGATGTTGTCATTGTTGGATAAGACAGAGAGAAATGGAGAGAGGAGGGGAAGACAGAGAGGGGGAGAGAAAGACAGACACCTGCAGGCCTGCTTCACTGCCTGTGAAGCGACTCCCCTGCAGGTGGGGAGCCGGGGGCTCGAACTGGGATCCTTACGCCGGTCCTTGAGCTTTGTGCCATGTGTGCTTAACCTGCTGCGCCACCGCCCGACTCCCAATCATCAAGTATCTTTAGGCAACCTGAGTGCCTTTCATTTTAGGGAAGACATTGTGCCGTGGTGGGAGAATGACAATGACTTATAAATAGTAAAAAGGAAAAACCACCTGAAAACCCCCAACTAACAATCATCTTCCAAATAACCTCAGCCTCAAGCTCCTGACAGAGGCCACGGTGAATTAAATATCTAAGCACACAGACTATTAATACTAGGAAAGTGGGCGCTGCTGTAGCCCCTACTAAGTCACTTTGAAAGTAGAGGATACTTTAAAATAATGCCCACAGTGGGGGAGGAAATATGATGGTTCTTCAAAGAGACTCTCATGCTTGAAGCTATAGTACCCAGGTTCAATACCCCGCACTACCATAAGCCAGAGTTGAGCAGTGCTCTGGTAAAAACAAAAAATATAAATCAATAAAACAAAAAAACAATAAATAAACAAACAAACAAACACAAAAAAGACTAATAAGGGCAGTGGTGTAGATAGCATAATGCTTACGCAAAGGAACTCTCGTGTCTTGAGGCTCTAAAGTCCCAGGTTCAATCCTCTGCACCACCATAAGCCAGAGCCGAGTAGCGCTCTGGTAATAATAATAATAATGGAAGAAGAGGAGGAGGAAGAGGGGGAAGAGGAGAATAAAAGAAGGGAAGAAAGGAAAGGGAAAAAAAAGGAAAAGACTAATAATGATGGGGTTCTTAAGGGTTTTTTCTTCCAAAGTTGGTCTTTCTCTTTCCCTCCCTTCTGCAAGTCACCAAATTTCTTTACAAAAATGACACAAATGTCTTCCCAGCTCTATAGGACGGACCACTGAGAGGTCAGAATTTACTGTTACTGATCGCTAAAAATGGAAAGAAGCAGGGGAGCTTTTTTATCTTAGGGGTCAGCAGTACAACTATATTCTGCCTCTCAGGGGCTCTACCCCCACAGACACTTTTGTGTGGTGGCACTGCTTTTCAAAAAATTAACTCTTAGCAGCCTGGAGGTGGTAAAGAGGGGAAAGTGCTGAACTCACAAGCATGAGGTCCTGAGTTCAATCCCTAGCACTGCCAACTCCAGAGTGATACTCTGGCCTCTCTCATGTTTCTTACCCCCCCTCCCCCCGGCCTTTTGTGCCTCCAGGGTTACTGTTGGGCTCGGTGCCTGCACTATGAATCCACTGCTCCTGGAGGCCATTTTTCCCATTTTGTTGCCCTTGTTGTTGTCGTTATTATTGTTGTCATTGCTGTTGTTGTTGCTGGATAGGACCGAGAGAAATCGAGAAGAGGGGAGACAGAGGGGGGAGGGAAAAATAGACACCTGCAGTCCCGCTTCACCACCTGTGAAGCAATCATCCTGCAGGTGGGAAGCTGGGGGCATGAACCGGGATCCTTATGCAGGTCCCTGTGCTTTATGTCATGTGCACTTAACCCACTGTGCGACCACCCAAACCCCCCTCCCTTTTTTTAATTTATCTATTCATGAGAAAGATAGGAGGAGAGAGAGAAAGAACCTGACATCAGTCTGGTACATGTGCTGCCGGGGATCATACTCAGGACCTCATGCTTGAGAGTCCAGTGCTTTAACCACTGCACCACCTCCCAGACCACTCTCCTCCTCTCTCAATCAACCTATCACTCATAAAAGAAAAAAATACTTAAAAACAAAAAACAAAACAAGCAACCAGCAGGTGGCTTAGCTGGTAAAGGACACATGTTACTATGCACAAGGACTCGGGTTCAAGCCCATGTCACCACCACATGGGAGCACCTTCAGGGTGGCATCTTCACAAGATGTGGAGCAGCTCCATGGTGTCTCTCTTCTTTATGTCCCCCTCTCTCTGTTTCTCATATTTTATCCAGAATAAAGAACAAATGGCTGCTGGGAGTGGTGAAATAGTGCAGACAAGAGTCCCAGAGAGAACTCTGATGAGATGCAGACGGGAGGGAGGGGAGGGGAGGGGTTAACTTCTGGTAGAATTGTTAGACATAGGGGAAGGGCTGGCAAGGGGGTGCCGTGTAGTGGTTCAGCAAAAGGGTGCATACTTTCTATGCATGTGGCCTGGATTTGACTCTGGGCACAGCATTTGAACAAGAAACAAATCAAACATCATAAATGTCATCATAAAGGACAAGCTGAGCGCTCGCTCTCTCTCTCTCATAAACAGCACTGATAAGGAAAACCCGGATCTTCTTTTTGACCCGCACTCTGTGTGGAGCATACCTTCGACCTCTCCTGCACAGACACACTAGCAGAACGGCTGTGGACACCCTGTGACTTCATGAAATGCTGCGTTTTTCTTTGTTATGGGGGCTGACATTTGGTGACACTGGCCTCCCAGGTCTAATTATTAAATTTTTTATTAAAAAGAAAAGGAGGCTGGTGGGGAATAGCAATAATGGTTAGGCAAAGGGACTCTCATGCCTGAAGCTCCCAAGTCCCGGGTTCAATCCCCCACACCACCGTGAGTCAGAGCTGAGCAGTGCTCTGAGACAGAGAAAGAGAGAATACCATTCCACCATCCCTGGAGATTCCCTAGTGCTAGTCACAATGCTCCCATCTGGTGCTGGGTTTTGAACCTGAGCCTCAAACATAGCAAGGTGCATTCCCTACTGGGTGACCCTCCTCTAACCTCAGGACAGGCGTTCTTACAAAGCAAACTATACAAACGAAATTCAAGATATTTTATTGATTTCATATGAGATAGGGAGTTTAACGAGAGAGAGAGAGAGAAGCTAAGGCACCACTCTGCACATGTGGAACCAGGGATTAAACTGGAAGCCCCAGGCCTGCAAGACCTTTGCTCTAACAAGCTGAGTAGTTCCCTGGCAGTTCAGGTTTTATTTTTAATGAAACTGGTGAATTACTTATTTAAAGAAACTCAAAAAGACAGTAACTCTGGAGCACAAATATTCAGCTCAAAGGTATTGTGTTAATAAGTCGACAATTTAATATACTGGGTTTGCTGAAAGGAGGCTATAATTATAAATAAACCAGTAGTCAATTCCAGTCTAACTTCTCTGGGCAATCTTGTCAATGAAGGAACAGGCTCTGCTGCCTTGCCTTATTCAAAGAAAGCCTCAGGGTGGGGATAGATAGCATAATGGTTATGCAAAGAGACTCTTATGCCTGAGGCTTTGAAGTCCCAGGTTCAATCCCCCACACCACCATAAGCCAGAGCTGAGCAGTGCTCTGGTGTTATAATATAGTTGAAGAAAGAAAGAAAGAAAGAAAGAAAGAAAGAAAGAAAGAAAGAAAGAAAGAAAGAAAGGAAGAAAGAAAGAAAGCCTCAATGATGTCTTCCAAGAATGAGTGAATCAACAATGTAGGTATAGCTCATAGACACAGTCCAGGTGAAGAATAAACAGAAGGAAATACAAACCCTAGTAAAACCTCTGTTCACAAAGCAGACCATGCTTGGAGAGCTCACACAGAAATCATAAAAGCTGAGGGTGCATGCACGGCCTTGCCACTGTGGGATGGCCCGCAAAATTTTAAAGATGTCTTTGTGGGTGCTCGGGGACACCCTGATCCTGCCTTTGATATCAAAGAACCCTCTCTAGAGTCTGGGAGACAGCTCGGCCACTGGAACACACACTGTGCTTTGTGTTAGAACCATGTGAAAGGACACTCCGTGAGCAGCAGAGCAGTGCCACGAAGGCCTGCCTCCCTCCCCCTCCCTCGCTCTCTCTCCCTCTCCTATTTGACAAGGAAGGGAGGGAGGGAGGAAGGAAGGGAAGAAGAAAGGGTAAGTCCGCCAGAAACTGTAGAATCACACAGCTGCAGAGCTCCATTGTGCCCAAACTGCCAACAAGACATTAATAAGCAAAAACTCAAAGAACAGGGGCTGGGTAGTGACACACTTTGTAGAGTGCACAAGCTTCATGTTTTAAAACAACAAGAATCCGTTCCAGGGGCTGGATGGTAGCACACCAGTAGAGCATGCACATTACCATGCACAAAGACCAGGGTTTGAGACTAGTTCCCACTATGGGAGAAGCTTCATAAGTGGTGAAGCAGTGCTGAAGGTCTCTCTCCCCTCCTCATTCCCTCTCAATTTCTCTCTTTCTATCAAAAAGAAAGAAGGGGGGGGGGGCACTCAAAACAGTGAGTTCACCATGCAGGCACCAAGTCCCAGCAATAACTCCAGTGATTTTTTAAATATTTTATTTATTTATTTATTCCCTTTTGTTGCCCTTGTTGTCTTATTGTTATAGTTGTTATTGTTGTTACTGCTGTCATTGTTGTTGGATAGGACAGAGAGAAATAGAGGAAGGGAAGACAGAGAGGGGGAGAGAAAGATAAGAACCTGCAGACCTGCTTCACCGCTTGTGAAGCGACTCCCCTGCAGGTGGGGACCCGGGGGCTCAAATCAGGATCCTTAACCCTGCGCTTAACCCACTGAGCTACTGCCCAACTCCTGATTTTTTTTTTTAAATCCATTCCAAACAGCCATGTTCTCATTAATGTTGGTGACACTGAATAGACCATTAAATTTCCTCAAATGTTTTAAAAAAAAAAATTCCTCTATGAGATAAGGAGTTCTGGTGGTGGGAATTCTGTGGAATTGTGCCCCTCTTATCCTATGGTCTTGTCAGTGTTTCCATTTTATAAATAAAAAATTTTTATTAAAAAAAAAATCCTCAAATGGGGAGGTCGGGCGGTAGCACAACAGGTTAAGCGCACATAGTACAAAGCTCAAGGATCCCAGTTCAAGCCCTAGGCTCCCTACCTGCAGGGGAGGTCGCTTCACAGGTGATGAAGCAGCTGCAGGTGTCTTATCTTTCTCTGTCTTCCCCTCCTCTCTCCATTTTTCTGGACTCCAGACTCCTGAGGGTTCTCCAAGAGCCCTCTCAACTCCCCTGTTGTTGTTGTCCTGTCCAACAGCAACAGCAGCAACAGTGACAGCAACAACACCAACAACAACAATGGGGGAAAAAGACGGCCACCAGAAGCAGTGGATTCATAATGCAGGCTCGGGGCCCCAGCAGTAACCCTGGAGGAAAAAAAAAAAAAAAAGACTCTAGGGTCTTCAATAATTTTTTTAAAGAATTCTAAAAACAAAATAATCTAAGAACTGTTGTAAAACAAGACTCTAAGATCAACTATTTCTTCTCCCAAATATTCAGATATCACAAAGAAAAAATGGTATTTTTAATAACTGTGGTGAGCAAAAGATCTTAATACGTGATTGCAAACTATTTAAACATCTCTATACTATAAGTAGAGAACTACAAGGCTGGGTGAGGGAGACATCATAATGGTTATGCAAAGAGACTCACAAGCGGTGAAGCTGGTCTGCAGGTGTCTGTCTTTCTCTCCCCCATCTCCCCTCCTCTCTCCATTTCTCTCTGTCCTATCCAACAACATCAATGGCAACAATAGCAATAATAACGACAGCAACAAGGGCAACAAAAACAGGAAAAAAAATGACCTCCAGGAGCAGTGGATTCATAATGCAGGCACCTAGCCCCAGCAGAATAACCCTAGAGGCAAAAATACATATATAGAGATGAAATTATAACTTGTATCATTTTTAAACGCACAGTTGCTTTTACATAAACAGTAAAATAAACCCCAAGGACCAAGAATGAAAGTCAAATCACAAACACAGACAAATCCTCTTACAACTGACACAGTAGTCTTAGGGGGAAATGAGGGTGGCAATCTTGAGGGCAGAAGGGTAGAGGCAGTGCCTAAGAGATAATGCCTTGGGCTCAGTGACCGTGACCTACAGAGAGGCACCTAGAGAGCTGTTGTAAAAGAGTGGCCTAGAAAGACACCTGGGGGTCGGGCAGCGTCACACGGGGTTAAGGGCACGTGGTGCCAAGTGCAAGGACTGCGCAAGGATCCAGGTTCCAGTCCCCAGCTTCCAACCAGCAGGGGGTTCCGTTCACAAGCGATGAAGCAGGTCTGCAGGTGTCTATCTTTCTCTCCCCCTGTCTTCCCCTCCTCTCAAATTCTATCCTATCCAATAACAACAATAACAGTAATAACAACAAAAATGGAAAAAGGATGGCCACCAGGAGCAGTGGATTCGTAGTGCAGGAGCCAACCCCCAGCAATAACTCTGGAGGCAAAAAAGGAAAGAAGAGAATGGAAGAGGAGGGGAAGGGGAGGAGGAGGGGGAAGGGGGAAGGGGAAGAGAGACGAGACGAGACGAGACGAGACGAGACGAGACGAGACGAGACGAGACGAGACGAGAAGGGGCTGGGTAGTGGCACATCTGGTTAGGCTCACACATTACTATGAACAAGGACCCGGTTCAAGCCCCCATTCCCCACCTGCAGGTGGGGCGATTCACAAGTGGTGAAGCAGGTCTCTCTCTCTCTCCTTCTCCACTCTCAATTTGTCTCTGTCCTATCAAATAAAATAGATAGAAGAAAGGAAAAAGAAAAAGAAGGTAAATGGCCCATTGGGAGCATTTGTTTCTTACTGCCGGCACTGAGTCCCAGACATAACTCTCATGGAAGTAAAAAATAAATAAATAAATAAATAAATAAGAAGTAATAACAACAATGATAATAATAAAACAATACATCAATTCCAGCTCTATGATGAGAATTTGGATAACTGTCAGTTTGGCACACCAGTCCAGCAGGGGACGCAACCTGAAATAACCTAAGTGACCAGTTCCTCTGAATACATGCTTTTGGTATTCTGACCTGCTGGGCAGAGGAGCTCCACAGAGCTGCTGTTTCTCAAATTTTATCTCTTCTTAAAAGTTTTCATACTAACTACAATTGGGTTAATACACAGTAATTCAAGTTATAAGAATGTGGGACCAGATTCTGGCACCCCTGGTAAAGTGCACGTCACAATGTGCAAGGACCTGGCTTCAGCCCCCAGTCCCTATCTATAATGAGAAGAAGCTTTACAAGTGGTGAAACAATGCTGCAGGTGTCTCTCTTCCTCTCTCTCCATTTCTGTCTCTATCAAAAACAAATATAAAAAGAATAAAAAGAGGAAGCCGGGTGGTAGCGCAGTGGGTCAGGCACACGTGGTGCAAAGCGCAAAGACCAGCGTAAGGATCCCGGTTCGAGCCCCCCGACTCCCCACCTGCAGGGGTCGCTTCACAGGCCATTAAGCAGGTCTGCAGGTGTCTGTCTTTCTCTCCCCCTCTGTCTTCCCCTCCTCTCTCCATTTCTCTTTGTCCTATCCAACAATGATGACATCGATAACAACAACAACAATTACTACAACAATAAAAAAAAACAAAAGCAATAACAAAACAACAAAAAATAAAAGAATCAACATTTAGGGCTAGGTGGCATCTCCGTGGTAGAGTGCATGCCTTCTACACATGAGGTCCTCGGTTCAATCCCATGTCTCAGGGAGTATGTGAACAGCATCAAGAACAAAAGCAAGAGACCTATGGGTAGCAGAGACTAATTATTTAGATCAATCTCTCTCTCTTTTTCAGTTCAGGATAACAAAGCAGTGTGGAGTCATAACTCTATAACCTTGTAATCTAATGTTAGATCACTCATTTAAAAAAATTAAGTATAGAGGTAGCTCAGAGGTATTATTGCACATGCTCAAGGCCCTGGGTTTGTTCAGTCCCTGGCCCTACACACACCAACATGAATCAACATTTGTTTTTTGCATTTTTTTCTACCACCAGAGCAGAAGATGGGACTCAGGACCTGAATGACACATCCACCACACCTGGTGGGTCTTTTTTTGTTTGTTTGCTTTATTTATTTTTTTTTTTCTCTTCTTTTTCTGAAAGAGATACAGAGAGGGAGAGAGAGACCCAGCATCGCTCCACTACTTGTGAAGTTTCCCCCTGCAGGTGGGGACACTGGTTGGAAGATGTTTTTGCACACACTTTGCCAAGCGTGAGGACCCAGGCCCAAGCCCCTGGCACCATGCTGGGGCACCATGTGTGCCCTCAAGGGGAGTTCCATGAATGGTGGAGCAGTGCGGTGGTATCTCTCCTTCTAGCTTCCTGTCTTCTGAAATTTAAAAGGGGGGAGGGATTTTTTAAACACTCCACCGGGAGCAGTAAGCGTTGCACAAGTGTGAGGCCCTGGAAGGTGCAGGGGGAAAACAAATCAACTGACTTGAGAGGAAAACACTGTCAGCACTGACAACATGCAGGGTCTGCTGGGGGGTTACCCTTGGGCCACTGGGGCCTCAGGCATGCGCGTGAGCTAGCACCACACTACCTCCCGGAACCAGTCAGCGTCTGATAACCATGTAACACACTATGAAGGAGCTCGGGAATAGGACTACTCTTGGGAAAAACAAGTTATTGGCCCAAGAAACTGAAAGTGCTGCTGCCTCAAAGTTTCCTTCAAAACAAGAGAAGTGTGGCCTATGAGCACTAGTGTTAAGCAACTCTGCTGACAGAAGATCATAATCTCAGCCAAAAAAAAAAAAAAAAAAAAAAAAAACGAGAAGTTACTGGGGAGGCTCAGCGCAACACTTGCGCACGCTCCTGGAGTTCGGTCCTGACAGATTATGTAAACCTCCCGAAATATCGAAGGACTGGCAATTAGACCAAGTAGTGTCAAGGAATTTAAAAATAAAACCAGGCAAATCTCGTGCATTCTCATCCCTATATATTGATTTCCGGAGTCATATGCCCTCTGCTGTCACTAATGAAAAAGGAGCAAATAAACCATCCCATTTGGGGTGTACAGAAAGAAATCACAGGGCAGGGGTATTTATGCAGCGAGACTGTCTAGCCTGAAGCTCCGAAGTCCCAGTGCTCTGGCAGAAAAAAGAGAGAGAGAGAGAGAGAAAGAAAGAAAAAGAACCAGAAAGGAATCAAATATATGTATGAACCTCAAGTGAAAACTTGTTTCTTTTTAACTATGTTTTATTTGGTGTGGAGTCTGTTGCTGCTGTTGTTGGTTTTTTGTTTCTGTTTATGAAAAAGAGACACCAGAGCAATGCTCAGCTCTGGCTCAAGATGGTACCGATGGAGCCTCAGGCATGAAAGCCCTTTGGCATAACCATTATGCTGTTTCATCACCCAAAAAGCTGCTTCTTTTTCTCTTTTAATATATACTTTTTTGTTTATTGTAATGAAAGAGAGAATAGAGACAAAGATCCTGAGGGGGCTGGGTGGTGGCGCACCTGGTTGGGCGCACAGGTTACAATGCACAAGGACCCAGGTTCGAGCAACCAGTCCCCACTTGAGGGGGAAAGCTTTGTGAATGGTGAAGCAGGCCTGGTCTGTCTCCCCTCCCCTCTCAATTTCTGGCTGTCTCTATCCAATAAATCAATAAAGATAGGGAGCCAAGCGGTAACGCAGCAGGTTAAGAGCAGGTGGCGCCGTTAAGGATCCCGGTTCAAGCCCCCGGCTCCCCACCTGCAGGGGAGTCGCTTCATAAGGAGTGAAGCAGGTCTGCAGTTATCTTTCTTTCTCTTCTCCTCTCTGTCTTCCCCTCCTCTCTCCATTTCTCTCTGTCCTATCCAACAACAACAACAATAACTACAATAATAAAACTAGGGCAACAAAAGGGAATAAATAAATATTAAAAAATTAAAATAAGGGAGTCTGGTGGTAGCGGAGCAGGTTAAGTGCAGGTGGCTCAAAGCACAAGGACCAGCGTAAGGATCCTGGTTCGAGCCCCCAGCTCCCCACTTGCAGGGGAGTTGCTTCACAAGCGGTGAAGCAGGTCTGCAGGTGTCCATCTTTCTCTCCCCCTCTGTCTTCCCCTCCTCTCTCCATTTCTCTCTGTCCTATCCAACAAAGACAACATCAATAACAACAACAACAATAACTACAACAATAAAAATAAGGGCAACAAAAGGGAATAAATGTTAAAAAAAATAAATAAAGATAATTTTTAAAAGGAGATAGAGACCCTGACTAATAGAAGAGGCCTCTACTTTAAAGGATTATTAAGAGGACCTGGTGGTGAATTAATATAAATGTAAACTGTACTATATACACAGCTCAATATTTAGGACAAATGGTCTGAATGAAAAATTTGCTGAAAGAAATGTTAAAGGAGGGATATCAAGAGACATAATAAAGAAGGCCAGTTAAAAGTTAAGATCTAAAACTATTTAGGAAGGATCAACAGGGGTAGTGGAGCACTGGTTTTCAGGGCTCAGTGAGAGACTAAAAAATACAGGTTTCCCTAACAAGGGTCCCATTATTCCTGTCGCCTTCTCCTCAGACACCAGCAATGTTGAAGAGACCAGCCGCCATACATTCTCGTCAAGCTCTTCCACAGCCACTGCTAAAGAGGCAGTAGGTTTATCGCAGACTGGGATTTCTTTTCTTCTTCTTCTTCTTTTAAATTTGTATTTATTTATTCCATTTTATTGCCCTTGTTGTTTTATTGTTGTGGTTATTATTGTTGTTATTGATTTCATTGTTGGATAGGACAGAGAGAAATGGAGAGGGGGGGGAAGACAGAGAGGGGGAGAGAAAGACAGACACCTGCAGACCTGCTTCACCGCCTGTGAAGTGACTCCCCTGCAGGTGGGGAGCCGGGGCTTGAACCCGATCCCTACGACAGCCCTTGCGCTTCAAGTCACCTGAGCTTAACCCATGGTGCTACCGCCCAACTCCCTTTTTTTTTTTTTTAAGATTTTATTTATCTATTGATGAGAAAGATAGGAGAGAGAGAAAGGACCAGACCTAACTCTGGTGCATGTGCTGTCAGGGATTGAACTCAGGACCTCAAGCTTCATCGTCCAATGCTTTATCCACTGTGCCACCTCCTAGACCACAACTGGGTTTTCTTTAGTGTCAAAGAGACCCCAAGTTAATGACACCACATCACTGGAGTCAATTACTTCTCACCTAAGGCAGTAACATGTTTGGTGTGGCAAGGGTTCACACAGTTTGTGACACGGCAACATGAATACTCAACAGCTTGGTACAACACAAGAAAAGCATCACGATGTGAAACAGTTCATGTGACAACTCAGGAAAACACAACCAGCTGATCACAACTCCAACCTATTTGGAAGTCACTTTGGTAACCTCAGGTCTGCATTCCAAGTCCAAAGGTTTGACTTCATTTCACTTTGCTTGTTGTTTTGCTTTATTTACTCCGTGAGTGACATCACTCAGTCTTTTCCTCTTCTAGAGGTCTCTTGTGTTTCTTGTAGGGCTGGTTTTGTGGTAGTGTATCCCTTTAACTGCTGCTTGTCTGGAAAGCTCAGTGAGCCGAACAGAGTATTCTTAGATAGTCCTTTTTCCATTCAGAACTTTGAATCTACCCAGCCAATCCTTTCTAGACATCAGAGCTTTGGTTGTGATGTTAGCTACTAACCTCACAGGGTAATTATTTACTTTTCTTCTTGCTGCCCTTAAACTTTATGTTTGATCTTTGCCGTTTTGAATATTATGTGAGCATTCTTAAGACCTTAGCTTTGAAGTGCTTTTTCTCTTAGTTTTTTTAAATTCTGTATTGGACTGAGGCTGAGAGAAATTGAGAGGGAAGGGGGAGACAGAGAGTCAGGTGTTAGCGCAGCAGGTTAAGCACAGGCGCAAAGCGCAAGGACCGGCGTAAGGATCCCAGTTCAAGCCCCCAGCTCCCCACCTGCAGGGGAGTCGCTTCACAGGCGGTGAAGCAGGTCTGCGGGTGTCTGTCTTTCTCTCCCCCTCTGTCTTCCCCTCCTCTCTCCATCTCTCTCTGTCCTATCCAACAATGACGACAACAATAAAAGAGAGAGAGAGAGAGGGAGAGAGAGCCCTGCAACACTACTTTGCCCTGAATATGGGAGCTCTAAAGTCTTCTTTAAGAAGTTTGCATAAGAGGAGAGGACTGTGGCGCACCAGTGTAGAGTGCACTTAGTACATATGCAAGAATCCACACAAGGATCCGGGTTCAAGCCCTGCTCCTCACCTGCATGGGGGGAGTCACTTCACAAAAGTGAAAGCAGTCTGTAGGTGTCTATCTTTCTCTTCCTATCTCCCCCTCCCTTCTCAATTTCTCTCTGTTGTATCCAATGAAAAGTGTGAAAAAAAAAAAAAAATCACCAGAGGCCGCCATGTGGATTCGGACACAACTGCTGAATCTAGGGTTTTCTGCAAGCTGCTCTGTGTCCATGAGTGTGGTCGTTTTCTGTCTTCACATATTATGTTCTATTTTACTGCTGCTGGGGTTATCACTAGGGCCTGCAGCTGGTCACATCTGGTTCTGTTAGTGTCTTCATTTGTTTTACTTTACTAGCTCTATGTCCTGATGGAGCATAACCATGATGCTATCTCCTCCCCCCAGCACCCACCTCCAGGTGAACCTGAGCCAGGGGCCGTGTCTGAGCAAGCCTCAGCAGTGGCCAGTGCCTGCCTAAGGCTACCGCACTTGCTAGTGACCACAGCTGTGAGGCCCCAGGTGCTACACAAACTGGCAGAGAGCAGGATGTGGCAGACTGCTAGTCAGCAAGGCAGTGTTCCTCCAGAATTAGCCCCCAGGGTCTGTCACTATGGAGACTGAAAACCACTTGGCTGTAGCCACTGGGTGCATTTAACAAGTCTGTAACAAAGCTGTGGCCACAACTTCTGCCTAGTCTCTCTTTTTTGTTGTTGTTTTGCCCAGAGCCAGGCCCTCACGGGAACACAATTTCACCACCACCACCACCTCTGGGGTGCTTCTGCATTCAGAGAGACGAGAGAAAGAGACACCACAGCACTAGGGGGGTTCCTCCCTCCTTGCCCCTGCCCCCACCTGCCAAAGTGCCTCTCCATGATTCTGAGCCTCAAACCTGGGCCGCGTACACGACAAGGAGAACATGTTACTTAGTGAATTCTCTCAGACTTTAACTTGCTTGCTTTCTAAAATTTGTTTATTTACTTATGAGAGAGAGGAGAAAGTGGGGTAGACAATTAGAGCAGTGCTCTGGCACCTGCAATGCCAGAAACCAAACGTGGGACCTCATGCTTGAGAGTCCGACACTACCCACTGCACCACCTGCCAGACTGCTCAGACCTCGGCTTTTAGTTTGAAGTTCCCGTCCGTCACAGCTGTGAGAACTGTAAAAACTGTAATAGGGTTAGGGGGCCAGGATTTTGATTCGGCCTTCCCCTTGGTTCGCCTGAGGGGTCCCACTGGTTTGTTGCGAGGCTTCTGGTTTTGTTTTTCCCTTGGGGAAGGAAGGACTTCGACGTCCCTCCACCTTGATCTCAACTTCTGCCTGTTTGAGATTCAGGTGCGTTTCTGTGCGCGCATTTTCATGTGTCGGCGTGGCCTTTGCCACTGTTAGGGAAAGAAAGCACAGCTCCTCGTGTTTGGCCATCCAGCCCTGCCTTCTCTAAGCCATTTGTTCTTGTTCTCTCTTTTCTTTTTTCATAGTACACAGTTGAATCTAAATAAAATGCCCAGTATAATTTCACTATGTAATTATGGTACCTTGTATTAGGAATATAATAAAATTAAATTTCTGTGTTTCCTATCAATCTAGTTAAGGATGCAGCTACAATTTGACTTATTGGGCGTCGGGCGGTGGCGGTAGCACAGCGGGTTAAGAGCACATGGTGCAAAACGCAAGGACAGACATAAGGATCCTGGTTCGAGCCCCCGGCTCCCCGCCTGCAGGGGAGTGGCTTCACAGGTGGTGAAGCAGGTCTGCAGGTGTCTGTCTTTCTCTCCCCCTCTCTGTCTTCCCCTCCTCTCTCCATTTCTCTCTGTCCTATCCAACAAAGACAACAACAATAATAACTACAACAATAAAACAACAAGGGCAACAAAAGGGAATAAATAAATATTTTTTAAAAAAGTATTTTATCTACTAAGTACATAATAACTGATAGGACCCCAAATGCAAACGTTCAAAGAAGGAAGTCCCGGGGGGCAGGGGGGCTGGCTGGTGGAGCACTGGGTTAAGCACTACATAGTATAAAGTGCAAGGACCCACTTGGGGATCCCAGTTCAAGCCCGGCTCCCCACCTGCAAGGGGGATCTCCTCACAAGCCACAAAACAGGCATGCAGGTGTCTGTCTTTCTCTCCCCCTCCCTATCTTCCCCTTCCCTCTCAAATTCTCTCTGTCCTATCCAATGGGGGAAAATGGCTGCCTGGAGTAGTGGATTCCTATTGCTGAACCCCAGCAATAAGCCTGGAGGAAAAAAAACAAACACCATAGTCTGAGGACTGGGTGACTTAGGGCGTCTGTGAAGAGATAGACTTCAAGTGAAACACAATTAGAGGACATTTCACACAAAACCTAGACATAAAGACTGCAGAAAAGGCACAAAGTATGAGATTTTCCAGAAGAAAAATGAAATGATTCATCACACAAATTAAACATCTACCAGTACTATTAGTGAAGATATAAAAATGAGAGAACCCTAAATGCAAGGTGATGACTCAAGTCCTCTATTGATTTTCCAGCCAACTGACATGGGTATAAAACATATAACAAAGGAGTCGGGCTGTAGCGCAGCAGGTTAAGCGCAGGTGGTGCAAAGCACAAGGACCAGCATAAGAATCCCGGTTCGAGTCCCCGGCTCCCCACCTGCAGGGGAGTCGCTTCACAGGCGGTGAAGCAGGTCTGCAAGTGTCTATCTTTCTCTCCCCCTCTATCTTCCCCCTCCTCTCTCCATTTCTCTCTGTCCTATCCAACAACAATGACAACTACAATAATAAAACAAGGGCAACAAAAAGGAATAAATGAACAAAATAAATATTTTTTAAAAAACATATAACAAGAGCAACCTGGTAAATACAACAAAGAACCAAGTTTCTTCCATTAATTGCTGAATGGAGAGAATAGGTATAGCATGCTTGTGAAGCGGAGTGTTATCCGGCACCAAAGGGAATGAAGCACCAATACAGACGATAAGCACTGAACACAACTGTACAGCGAGTCGTTAACCCCCAGTCAAAGTAGTTTGTATACATTTTTAAAAATAGTACTGAAAACAAGCTAAATGAAAAAATAATCACAGAAGGTAATTACGATTTTATTTCTCTGAAATGCCCAGGATAAGCAAATCCACAGAAACAGGAAGGAGACCTCGCATGGTTACTAGGGGGTGGGCAGAGAGAATAAGTGTCTGACAATGAGACAGGGTTCCTTTTGTAACAGTGAAATGTCCTGCGCACCTGGCTGAGCGCATGTATCACAATGTACAAGAACCCCGGTTTGAGCCCCTGGTCCCCACCTGCAAGGGAAAGATTTGCGAGTGGTGACGCAGGGCTGCAGGTGTCTCTCTATCACCTCCTTCTCTCTGGATTTCTGACTCCTCTAGCTAATAAATAAGTAAAGATTTTTTTTAAAAATGAAATGTCCTAGAATAAAATCATAGTTGTGGCTATATAATCTTCTGAATATACTAAAAAATCAAGGAAATGACATTGAAAAAAAAGTTGTGGGGCCAGCAGCAAGGTAACTCACATGGACAGGACACTTACTTTGTCACAGACACAACTCAGGCCTGAACCCTGCCCTACCATACTACTCACTGACGCGTCAGTGCCGTAGTGTCTCTGCTTCTTCCTATCTGAAAAGCTGGCCTGGAGCAGTGAAGCTCCACTGATGACCAAAAAACGAAGGAGGGAGGGAGGGAGGGAGGGAGGGAGGGAGGGAGGGAGGGAGGGAGGGAGGAAGGTAGGAAGGCAGGAAGGCAGGAAGGCGGGAAGGTGGGAGGGAGGGAGGGAGGAAGGCAGGAGGGAGGGCAGGAAGGCAGAACTGAGGGAGGATGAGAAAAAGGGAGAAGGGAGGAAGGGAGGGAGAGAAAGAGTGAGAAGAGAAAGAGAAATGGAAATGAAAGAAAAAGGTGTTAGTGGTCCAGGAGGTGGTGCAGTGGATAAAGCACTAGACTCTCAAGCATGAGGTTCTGAGTTCAATCCCTGGAAGCACATATTCCGTAGTGATGTCTGGTTCTTTCTCTGTCCTTCTATCTTTCTCATTAATGAATAAATCTTAAAAAAAAAATGAAGGAAAGAGAGAAAGGAAGGAAGGAAGGAAGGAAGGAAGGGAGGAAGGAAGGAAGGGAGGTAGGTGTTGGTGGGATCTCACACCTGTACATTCTACTCCTCCCAGGTCAAGTTTTCATTCTTTTTATTTCAGAGATAGAAGAAGACTCCACAACTTCCACATCCACAGAGCTTCCCCACACTGTGGTAGTACCCTAGAGTGGCACCGGGCCTTGAACCTGGACTTCCTACACAGTAAGGTGTGTGCTACTAGGTGAGCCATTTTGTGACCCCTAAAATGTAAGAGAGAGAGAGTGTTGAAGAGAGACCACAGTTCCACTCTGTATTACTGTTGTGACTGTTATTATGTGGTAGAGATGGAGAGAAACTGAGAGGGGTGGGGAAGCTGGAAACACCTTCAGCAACACTTCACTGCTTGTGAAGCTCTCCTCCTGCAGATGGGGACAGGGAGCTTGAACCAGGATTCTTGCACATTATAACACGGGCACTCAACCAGGCGTGCCACCACCTGGTCCCCACTCTGTCGTTTCATGTGATGTTGGGAATTAAACACAGACCCTCATATATACAAAGGGTATACTCTGCTCCTCAGCACCTTAGTACCCACCCCCACCTCCCATCGCTTACGTTTCACCACTCGGGGTTAACTTTTTCAGAAAGAGACAGAAAGGCAGAGAGAGAGAAGAGAGATCACACCCCAAAACTTCCTTGACTGTGGTAGGCATCAAGCTTGAACCTAGGTCACACACAGCAAAACAGCACACAATCCAAGTGAACTACTTTGCTGGCCTAAATTTTTTTTTTTTATTTCTTTATTGAGGAATTAATGTTTTACATTTGACAGTAATACAATAGTTTGCACATAACATTTCTCAGTTTTCCACATAACAATACAACCCCCACTAGGTCCTCTGTCATCCTTCTTGGACCTATACTCTCCCCACCTACCCACCCAGAATCTTTTACTTTAGTGCAATACACCAATTCCAGTTCAGGTTCTACTTGTGTTTTCTCTTCTGATCTTGTTTTTCAACTTCTGCCTGAGAGTGAGATCATCTCATATTCATCCTTTTGTTTCTGACTTATTTCATTTAACATGATTTCTTCAGGCTCCATCCAAGATGGACTGAAAACAGTGAAATCACTGTTTTAATAGCTGAGTAGTATACCACAACTTGCTCAGACACTCATCTATTGTTGGACACCTGGGTTGTTTCCAGGTTTTGGCTATTACAAATTGTGCTGCTAAAAGCATAGGTATACACAAATCCTTTTGGATAGGTGTGTTGGGTTCCTTAGGATATATCCCCAGAAGAGGAATTGCAGGGTCATAGGGTAGGTCCATTTCTAGCCTTCTGAGTTCTCCAGACTATTCTCCACAGAGGTTGGACCAATTGACATTTCCATCAGCAGTACAGGAGGGTTCCTTTGACCCCACACCCTCTCCAGCATTTGCTGCTGTTACATTTTCTGGTGTATGGCATTCTCACAGGAGTGAAGTGGTATCTCATTGTTGTCTTTATTTGCATTTTTCTGACAATCAGAGACTTGGAGCATTTTTTCATGTGTTTCTCAGCCTTTTGGATCTCTTCTGTGGTGAATATTCTGTCCATGTCCTCCCCCCATTTTTGGATGGGGTTATTTGTTGTCTTGTTGTTGATATTTGCAAGTTCTTTATATATTCTGGTTATTAGCCTCTTGTCTGATGTATGGTATGTAAAGATCTTCTCCCATTCTGAGGGGTCTCTTGGTTTGGGTTGTAGTTTCTTTAGCTGTGCAGAAGCTTTTTAATTTGACGTAATCCCATAGGTTTATGCTTGTCTTAGTCTTCCTTGTAATTGGATTCATTCCATTGAAGATGTCTTTAAAATTTATGCAGAAAAGAGTTTTGCCAATATTTTCCTCTAAGTATCTGATAGTTTCTGGTCTAACATCCAAGTCCTTGATCCACTTGGAATTTACTTTTGTATTTAGTGAAATATAGTGGTTCATTTTCATTCTTCTGCATGTTTCAACCCATTTTTTCCAACACCATTTGTTGAAGAGACTCCCCTTTCCCCATGTAATAGTCTGGGCCCCTTTGTCAAAGATTAGATGTTCATAGGTGTGCGGCCTCATTTCTGGGCTCTCAATTCTATTCCACTGGTCAGTGTGTCTGTTCATGTTCCAGTACCAAGCAGTTTTGATGACAATGGCCCTATAATACAGTTTGAGATCTGGGAGTGTGATGCCTCCAGTTCAGTTCTTTCTTCTCAAGATTGTTTTGGCAACTCTAGGTCTTTTCTGGTTCCAGATAAACATTTGTTGCTTTTTATTATTATTATTGTTGTTGTAGTTATTACTGCTGTGATTGACATCGTTGTTGTTAGATAGGACAGAAAGAAAATGGAGAGAAGAGAGAAAGACAGAGGGGGAGAGAAAGATAGAAGTCGTTCCAGTCCTGCCTTGTTGCGGTCCCAGATGGTCTCCTTTGGTATTCCTAGTTGACCTGGGAGAGGAGAGGACAGAAACTGCTGTGCCATAGCCCCACCTCTGGAAGTCCCCTTATTTATTTTAATTATTGATTTAACATTGATTTACAAAATTATGAGATAACAGGGATATAATTCCACACCTTTCCCACTACCAGAGTTCTGTGTTCCCAACCCCTCCATGGAAACTGTATTAGTTATCCCAAGGTCACAGATATGGGTTCATTATTATTTCCGTAACTATCTGTATTTATTATATATTTGCGCATTTCTTCTATGGTCCTGCCTTCTCTTCCTTCTCAGTCATACCTACTACTTCCGAGTGTCCTCCCCCCCCCTTTTATTTCTTTCCTTTTTTTTTTTTTTTTTTTTTTTTTGCCTCCAGGGTTACTGCTGGGGCTCAGTATCTACACCATGAATCCACCACTCCTGGAAGCCATTCCCCCCCCCCTTTTGTTGCCCTTGTTGTTGTAGCCTTGTTGTAGTTATTACTGTTGTTGATGATGTATGTCACTCATTGTTGGATAGGACAGAGAGAAATGGAGAGAGGAGGGGAAGACAGAGAGGGGGAGAGAAAGACAGACACCTGCAGACCTGCATTACCGCCTGTGAAGTGACTCCCCTGCAGGTGTGGAGCCGGGGCTCGAACCGGGGTCCTTATGCCGGTCCTTGCACTTTGCACCATGTGCACTTAATCCGCTGCACTACCGCCCGACCCCCCCTTTTTTTTTCTACTCTGGGTCTGATGGAATTGGGGTTCAGAGCCCTCTTGTCATCTTCCCCTAGCATTTACCTCTCTGGGAGAATGGGCCAAAAAAAATTTTTTAACTTTATTTTTACTATATTTATTGGATAGAGACAGCCAGAAACTGAAAGTGTAGAGGGAGATAGAGGAGAGAGATAGACAGACACTTGCAGACCTGCTTACCACTTGCAAAGCTTTCCCCCTGCAGGTGAGGACGAGGGTCTCAAACCCAGGTTCTTGTGCACTGTAACATGTGCACTTAACCAGGTGCGCCACCACCCGGACCCTGGACCAAAGTTCTTTATGGGGAGAAGGTGGCAGTTCTGGCTTCTGTAATTGCTTGTCTGCTGGAAAAAGTGTTGGCAGGTCAATCCATACCCTGTTTCCATAATTTAAAAACAAATGTTTTTATTATCTTTACTTATTTATTGGATAGAGACAGCCAGAAATCCAGAGGAAGGGGACGATAAAAAGGAAGAGAAACAGAGAAACACCTGCAAAACTGCTTCACCACTCGAAAAGCTTTCCTCCTGCAGGTGGACACTGGGGGCTTGAACTCTAGTCCTTGCACACCTGCACACTGCAATATGTGTGCTCAGCCAGGCGGACCACCACCCAGCCCCTATAATTGTTTTAAAGCAGCACCAGGGAATGGACCCATAGCTTTGTTAATGTATGGGGCCTGTGAACAAACTCTCACCCCAACTTTTTAGTTATTACTATTATTATCATCATCATTATTGAGAGAGAGAGAGAGAGAGAGAGGAGGATAGAGAACAGACAAAGGGCCAGGGGGTGGTGCACCTGGCTGAACACAGATGTTACAGTGCAAAAGGACCCAGGTTCAAGCCCCGGTCCCCACCTGCAGAGGGAAAGCTTTGCAAGTGGTGAAGCATTGTTGCAGGTGTCTCTCTGTCTCTCTCCTCTACCTCTCCCTTCCCTCTTGATTTCTGGCTGTCTCTATCCAATAAATAAAGATAACTGAAAAAATAAATAATAATAAAGAGAGAGAGAGAATAGACACTACAGCACCATCCCGCCATCTACAGAGGGCTTCCTGTGCTGTCCCTGGTGATGTCATCTGGTGTTGGGGCTCCAACCCAAGGCCTCCCACTTAACAAAGCAGGTGCTCTCGCAGAGGAATTTTCTCCCGGAATTTTTTAATGGTCAAATGTGTGGTATGTGTGTTGCACCTTCAGAGAAAAAGACGGAGGAGGGAGCAGCAAGGAAGGGGTAGAGACATAAACTAAGGTTCAAAAAAAAAGTTTTGCCCAGAAAGATTGGTGAAGACACCCCAGAGGAGGCAACAGATCTGGATGTGAATGGACAGACAGAGCTTTCCTTAAACGCAGAAGGATGAAGTCATTCAAGGAGGGATGACACACACACAAGTACAGTTCCATGGGATTAGCAACTGGAGGGAATAAAAGACGAGACTGCAAGAGATGAGAAACAGACAAGCCAGATCATGAACCAGCAATGTCCTGAGGACCTTGCTGAGAAGAGTGAACTTTGTCCTACATGAGGATTGGCCAATACACAGCACTTGGCACCACTTTCCTGTCTATACCTCGGGCAGACAAAATTACTATGCACCGAACCTTCTCTGCTGGGCTCAGAAGTGGATTCGGAATCTGTCTTCATTCAACCCCTTGAGCGAACCATATACCCCCAGCAGTCACTGATCTCAAGGAAATAAGTGGAATCTGAACAAATTAAATGACCAATTAAAGAAACAAAACACTCCGGTGGTTGTGTGAAGGCAAGGAGATTAGACAGGAAGTTGTAGCAGCTGTCTGGGCTAAAGACAGGAGACCCTGAGCTACAGCAAGAGCAAGAGCAGCAGCAAGAAGACGGAAGAAAGGTGGAAACACCAGAGACTAAGTACAAGGCAGCAAGACTTCAGTAGCCAAGTGCCCCCACCACCATCTCCCCAGCACCCACATCCGTGCTTGACACATAGGAAGGACCCCCCCCACATTAGCCAGAATGTTTTTAACCTACAGTCTCTTATTAAAACTTTGATATGAAGGCATGTTATCTCTATTTCAAAGATAAGAAGTCTGAGACTTACAGCAATTAAGTGACTTGTCCAAAGATGGACACCTAACTAGAGTGGCAGAATTTAAATTCAACCCAGACTCCAAGTTCTTATCTATGACCTAATGTCCAGCTTGACTACCGGAAGGTGACTGTGGTGTTTTTTGTTGTTTGGGTTTTTGCCTCCAGGGTTATGGCTGGGGCTCAGTGCCTGTACTATGAATCCACTGCTCCTGGAGGCCATCTTTTTTCCATTGTTGTTGTTGTTGTTGTTACTGTTGTTGTTGGACAGGACAGAGAGAGACTGAGATGAGAGAGGAGGAGAAGACAAAGAGGGAGAAGAACTGCAGGCCTGTCTCACTGCTTATGAAGTATAAAGGTATCTATCTTCCCTCCCTCTCAATTTCTCTCTCTCCTAGTTAAAAAAAAAAAAAAGAAAGAAAAGAAAAGAAAAGGCCAGTGGTCCAGGAGTTGGCCCAGTAGATAAAGCATTGGACTTTCCAGTGTGAGGTCCTGAGTTCAATCCCCAGCAGCACATGTGCCAGACATATGTCTGGTTCTCTTTCTCTATCATTCTTCATGAATGAACAAATAAAATCTTTATTTAAAAAAGAGAAAGAAAAAAAGAAAGAAAATGACCATAGGAGCAGTGGATTCGTAGTACAGTCAGCAAGCCCTGAAAGCGAAGAAGAAGGAGGAGGAGGAGGGAGAGGAGAAGAAGGAGAAGATGATGATGATGAAGAAGGAGGAGGAGGAGGAGGAGGAGGAGGAGGAGGAGGAGGAGAAGCAGCAGCAGCAGCAGAAGCAAAAGCAAATGGGGGCAGGGATAGACAGCATAATGGTTATGCAGACTCTTATGCCTGAGACTCCAAAGTTCCAGGTTCAGTCCCCTGAACCACCATAAACCAAAGCTGATCTGGTAAAAAAAAATAATAATAATAATAATAAAATAATTTAGAAAATTTTTTTAAAAGTTGGAAAATGGGGGACCGGTTGGTGGTACACTGGTTTAGCACACGTTACAATGCACAAGGACCTGGGTTTGGGCCCCCAGCCCCCACCTGCATGAGGAAAGTTTTGCATGTGGTGAAACAGGGCTGCAGGTGTCTCTCTGTCTCGACTTCCCTCTCAATTTCTGGCTGTCTCTATCCAATACATAAATAAAGATAAAAAAAAATCTTAAAAATGGATTGGTGCGGGCTGGGGAGATAACACAGTGGCTAAGCAAAAAAAAAAAAAAAAAAAAAAAAAAAATTCATGCCTGAGGCACCAAAGGTCCCACATTCAATCCCCAGCTGAGAAATGCTCTGGTAGAAAGAAAAAAATAGAGAGAAGGTGGGGGTAGATAGCATGATGGTTATGCAAAGAGACTCTCATGCCTGAGGCTCCAAAATCCCCAGTTCAATCCCCCCCCCACAACCATACACCACAGTTGAGCAATGCTCTGATTTAAAAAATTTTAAAAGAAAAGAAACACTGTCAGAGATACAGTACTGGGTATTTTTGTCATATTTGAAGACTCAAGTCTGAAAGATATTCTCAGGGAGACTGGGTACAGGGGGAATGACAAGGGGAGCGTGAAAAGCCCAAAGCTAAGCTACCTTCAATGTGGGTAAAAACAAAATGGAGAATAAATAAACGAGTCTGATGCAGTCATGGAAAAACAAAATGGAACATGGGGAGTAAGAGGATAAGGATAAGGTAGAAAGATAATGGGAGTCAGGCGTAGCTCAGTGGATTAAGAGCATGTGCCACAAAGCGCAAGGACCGATTTAAGGATCCCGGTTCGAGCCCCCGGCTCCCAACCTGCAGGGGAGTCGCTTCACAGGCGGTGAAACAGGTCTGCAGGTGTCTGTCTTTCTCTCCTCCTCTCTGTCTTCCCTCCTCTCTCCATTTCTCTCTGTCCGATCCAACAGTGACAACATCAATAACAACAACTACAACAATAAAAAACAATGGCAACAAAAGGGAAAATAAATAAAAAGGTAGAACGATAACCAATTAGTGCACCAACATACGTACGTATATATCCACAATAAATTCATGAAAAAGATGCCCATCCTCCCCTCACACTAATGTAAATACAACTTAGTTACCAAAGGGTAAGAAAACCAGTTCAGTAGTACAGCACATGCTTTGCAATTTATAAGGCCCTAGGTTTGATCCCATCACTATAAAACTCGAGATATGGGGGTCGGGCGGTGGCGCAGTGGGTTAAGCGCATGTGGCGCAAAGCGCAGTCCCGGTTCGAGCCCCCGGCTCCCCACCTGCAGGGGAGTCGCTTCACAGACGGTGAAGCAGGTCTGCAGGTGTCTTTCTCTCCCCTTCTCTGTCTTCCCCTCCTCTCTCCATTTCTCTCTGTCCTATCCAACAACGAATTGCGTCAACAAGGGCAATAATAATAGCCACAACGAAGCTACAACAAGGGCAACAAAAGGGGGGAAAAATGGCCTCCAGGAGCGGTGGATTCATGGTGCAGGCACCGAGCCCAGCAATAACCCTGGAGGAGGGGGAAAAAAAAAAAAAACTCGAGATATATAGATTTCAAATTGGCAAATACCAAAGACATCCACAAAATGTTTAGAATGCATAACCTTTAACACAGAAACTCCATTTGTAGCAATTTATCATAAGAAGCTAGTAATAAGTGTGGAAAATATAAAAACAATGTATACAGAAAGCTATATAAAGTATATCATAGATGAACAAGTACAAGAATACTTGTAATTTCAAAGAAATAGAATATAAGTTTATCATTAGGAAACAGAAACAAAAATATAACATAACACAATGTAACTATTAAAAGATCCATTAGAGCCCCCCACATGTGGCCCAGTGGATAAAGCATCAGACTTTTAAGCATGGTGTCCAGAGTTTGATTCAAAGAACCATCATGTACCACAGTGATGCTCTGGTTCTCCCTCATGAATAAATACTGTCTTTTTTAGGCCACCACTGATATCTCTGGGGCTCAGTGGTAGCATTATGAATCCACCACTCCTAGAGTCCATTATTTCCTCTTTTTTTTTTCTGTTTTATTTGATAGGACAGAGAGAAATTGAGAGGATGAGGGGGAGTTAGACAGGGAGAGAGACAGACACCTGCTTCTCCCCTTGCTTGAGAAGTGCTCTACAGATAGGAAACTGGTGCATAATGGTGTGGGTGTGAAGCAGTTCAGCTCCCAGTAAGTCTTTTTTTTTTCTTAAAGATATACTAAAAAAAATAATAATAATAAAAAGACATACTACATATAAGGATAGATATGTCCTAAACATGGGGAAAATGCCTAAAAGAATTAAATGGAAAAAATGTTGCAGAAGAACAGTAATATTATGATCCCATTTTAAGGATCCAACTCTCCAGCGTGAGGTCCTGAGTTTGACCCTTGGCATCGCATGTGCCAGAGTGATGCTCTGATTCTCTCTCTCCTCTCTCTGTCATCTCTAGTCAATCAATAAATACATCTTTGAAAAAATCAATATAGAGTGGGGAAAAAATTTGACTACAGATCACATTGGTTTTGGGGAGATGGGGGAGCAGAGCTGTGTCATGCATGGAGTGATTTCACTGCTCTGGGTCACTTTTCACTCAGATAGACGGAGAAACACTGCAATACCAGACATTTCTCTGGAGCCAGAAGTCCAAACTGAGCCAAGTGCATGACAAGGCACCTTACCCAATGAGCCATCTCTCCCAACTTTATAAATCAACTTTGGGGGCGGGGGGTCATTTCCAGGGTTACACCAGGTCAATTTTTTTTTTCATATAAAGACAAAAAAAAAAGGGAGAGGATGGGAAAGATAGCACAATGGGTGTGCAAATGCTCTTCACGCCTGATACACCAGAGGTCCCAGATTCAATCACCATCACCAGAAGCCAGAGCTGAGCAGTGCTTTAGTAAAAATGATAATAATAATAGGCGGCCGGGTGGTAGTGCAGCAGGTTAAGCGCACATGGCTCAAAGTACACTGACTGGCATAAGGATCCTAGTTCGAGCCACCGGCTCCCCACCCATGGGGGAGTCGCTTCACAGGCAGTGAAGCAGGTCTGTAGGTGTCTATCTTTCTCTCCCCCTCTGTCTTTCCCTCCTCTCCATTTCTCTCTGTTCTATCCAACAACAATGATAGCAATAACAATAACTATAACAATTAAAAAAAGGGCAACAAAAGGGAAAATAAATAAATATAAAATTTTTAAACAATAAAAAAGAATACTAAACAAACAAAAAAAAAAAGGAAGGCAGGTCAAGCAATGCACACCCAGTAGAGTGTACATGTTACCATGTGCAAGGACCCTGGTTCAAGCCCCCAGTCCCTACCTGCTGGAAGGAGGCTTCACAAGCAGTGAAACAGTGCTGTAGACACATGTCTCTCTCACTGTCTTCCCCTTTCCTCTTTACTTTCTGTCTCTAGCCAGTAAACAAATAAAACATATCTTGTTTTACTTTAATAAGCACTGCTCAGCTCTGGCTTACAGTGGTGCAGGTGACTGATCCTGGACTTTGGAGCCTTGGGCTCCCCGTGTGCCAGAATGATGCTCTGGATACCTCCACCCAGATGGTCTCTTTCTCTCTCATGTTAGTAAGTGAATAAATCCTTTAAAATGTAAAAATAAGTAAATAAGGGCAGCAGTAGAGAGTGTAATGGTTATGCAAAGGACTCTCATGCCGGAGGCTCCAAAGTCCCAGGTTCAATATTCCCCCACCCTCACCCCCACCAAGAGCCAGAGATGAACAGTGCTCTGGTAAATAAATAAATTAAATAAACAAATAAATAAGAAGAAGTTCTTGGTGCATTCAAGCCTAACATGAGAATTCAAATGGGGAGGAGGATTAACAGGAGAAACAGCCTAAGGGTGCTGGGGGCTTTAGGAGTTCAAAACAACCGGAAGATTCAGGTGTCAGAGGGTTTATCACCAAAAGACCAGAAGAGATACAGAAACAAGTCATAAAGGTTCCTGTGAAATACTGAATCACAGACAAACCAGGATCTAGATACTCACAGTATTTTAACAGGAATTGAAAGGAGGGAAGAACTTGCCTAAGGTAAAACGACAGAGAGAACCAGTAACTTCCAGTCACTTCTGGCTCATGCTTTTTTTCTTTCCCTTTCACAGGGAAAAGATTAGACTGAAGGGGACAAGAAGGTGGCTCACCTGGCAGAAAGCACATGCCACCACGTGGGAGGACCCAGACTCCAGTCTGCAGGCACCACGTGGCAATGCCTGCAGTGCACAAGCTTCACAAGCAGGAGAGCAAGTGCTGTAGGAGTCTCTCCTGTTTCTCTGTCTCTTATCCTCTATGGGGCGGGGAATGCTGCTGGGAGCAGTGGAGCCATGTAGATACCAAACACTAGCAATAACCCTGGTAGCAAAATAAAATAAGACACAACAAAACTGAATAATTCTATAAAAGAGCCTGGTGTTCCAGAACGTGGCATAGCAGATAAAACACTGATCTTTCAAGCCTGAGGTGCTGGCACCACGGCATATGTCAAAGTGCTCCCTTTTTTTTTGCCTCCAGGGTTAATGCTGGGCTCAGTCAGTGCTGGAACTACAAAGCCACTGCTCCTGATGGGCATTTTTTCATTTTATTGGATAGGACAGAGAGGAACTGAGAGAGAAGGGAAAACCCAAAGTCAGGTTTCTAGTATCAACAGAACACCATCTTGATGAGAGTCCACAGGCAATGCAACGCTACCTGGCATATTCTAGCACTCTTGTCAATGCGAATGCCTACTGCTTCCAAAGAAAGGCAGGCCAAACAGCTACCTACTGGCTTCTGCAAGAGGCTGCCAGGAAAAAGAACCTATCAGTGCTAAGGATGACCTTGGACATTACAGAGTGGACTCTTGCTCACCAAGCCGGATAGAAACGACCTCAACAGTTCCCAAGGGATCAGGAAGTAACTTACTCAGCAGCGGATCATACACCTCACTGACTGGGAGGGCTTAAGCTGGAGCCCTAGCAACGATGAGAACACCATGAATGTTACCAAAAGGAGAGACGTGGTGTCTCTCCTTAAAAAAGTAATAGTAAGTGGGTTAGAGAAACCACACGGCAGCCTATGAGGCGCCCTGGTTCACTCCTCTGTGAAACAACTGAAAAAAGAAAAGAAAAGAGAAAAAAGCAAAGCAAAGCAAAGCAATCTCTCCTGTCTAGAGCGCCAGCAAGTACAGCTCTCACACTCAGCAGACAGCAGAGCGCACGTGAGGAGTTCTAGGTTTGATGCCCACCACTGCATCAGATGGCCTGTCTCCCTCCCCATCCAGTAAAAATAAAGTATAAATAAGATGACTCCAAAGGCTTCCCGCTCTTCCCATAGCACTAGACACCTCAGATCTTTTCTAGAGAAAATGAAAATACTGGGGGCTAGGGAGACAGCATAATGGTTATGCAGACTTTCATGCCTGAGGCATCACCATAAGCCAAAACCAGGCAGGGGCTCTGGTAAAAAAAGAGAAAGCAAGCAAGCTGCCAGGAGCAGTGTATTCAGAGTGGTGGCACCGGGTCGTCCCTTCTTCCCCCCCAGTGATAACCCCGATGGTAAAAATAAATGAATAAAAATGTTTAAAATTTATCTCCAGGAGTCAGGTAGCACAGCATGTTAAGCACACGTGACGCAAAGCACAAGGCTCCCCACCTGCAGGGGAGTCGCCTCACAGGCGGTGAAGCAGGTCTGCAGGTGTCTCTCTTTCTCTTCCCCTCTGTCTTCCCTTCCTCTCTCCATTTCTCTCTGTCCCTATCTAACAATGACAACAATAACTACAACAACAATGAAAAACAGCAAGGGCAACAAAAGGGGAAATAAATATTTTTAATTTTTTTTAAAGTTACCCCCCCCAGTTTTTCTAAAAATGTCCTAAATTAACCCATTTGACAGAGGTATTTAAAAAAAAAAATGAAACAAAACAAAAAAGTTTTAGCAATCACTTTGCCTTCAAAGCAACATGTTATAAACCAGTTTTTCTTGCTTTATTTTTTTATGTAGTTATGTTTGTAGCACTAGGTCTCAAATGTGTGACTTCATGAAAGCACACCCAGACCAACTTTTCCTCTTTTCAGCACAGCACGTCATAGTTCTGTCCTATGATGGAGCAGGAGACTGAACCAGGTCAGCAGAGCCTCAGGCATTAAAGTCTTTTGTACCATTATGTTAACTCCCTCGACTGCCAGCTTTTCTTTCTTTTAATTTCAGAGAGGGAGAGAGATCACAGCACTCCCCTGTGGTGCTGTGTCTTGAACTTAGGCAGTGCACATGCTAAGGCTATCACACAGTCCCCACAGGTTTTGGGTTGTTTTTTAAGATTTATTTATTCACTAATGAGAGAGAGAGAACCAGGGCATCACACTGGCACATGGGATACCAAGGGCTTAACTTGGGACCTCAAGGCTTTTACCCACTGCACCACCTCCCAGCCCCTCCAGTTTTCATTTCTTTAATCAAGTGAATATTATTTCTTTAATCAAGGTAAATGAGAACTATACCAAAAAAGAATTACCTAAAATCATTGATTCTAAATACTATACTTATTTTTGGTCAAGATACAAACACACACACAAAAAAGAAAGATATAGGGGTCGGGCAGTAGCACAGCGGGTTAAGCATATATGGCAGCGCACAGCGTAAGGACCCGGCTCCCCACCTGCAGGGGGTCGCTTCACAGGCGGTGAAGCAGGTCTGCAGGTGTCTGTCTTTCTCTCCCCCTCTATCTTCCTCTCCTCTCTCCATTTCTCTCTATTCTATCCAACAACGAAGACAGACAACAATAATATCTACAACAACAAAGCAAGGGCAACAAAAAGGGAATAAGTAAATAATAAAGAATGATACAAACAGAAATAGAGGAGCAAAGGAAAGAGTTGAATTTTACTAAATTAAAATGGTAATTAACAAAGAAAAAAATACTAATTTACATGGTTTTATGCAGTAAAATAAATAAATAAATAACTGAAGAAAGCAATTTCAAATTGGTTAAGCCTACCTCAATTTTATTTCTCCTGCTCTAGAGAATAGCACTTCAAATAGTAAAGGGACTCCCTTTACTATTACAGTGAACCAAACAAAAGAGGCAAACAACACCCCCAGGCTCCCAAAACCACAGTAGGGGCTCCGGGGGCACCGAGCACATGGGCATCCACACACACACACAGAAACAAAATGTTTACTATGTAGCCTATCTCATGCAGTAAAGTTAACAGATGGATTTAAGTAAAATGATATAAAAACAACCAAAGTGAACAAGCATTACAACTAAAAGCTTTCCACGGAAACATGAAGATAATTGTCACTAATCAAAGTTAATACTTTGTAAAATTTTTATTTAAGAGCTTCTGATTAAAAGCTTTTAATACAGGCCAGGGACATAGTGCTGTGGTTCTGCAAGACTCTCATGCCTGAGAGGCTCGAGGTCCCAGGTTTCATCCCACCTGCAACCCACCATAAGCCAGAGCTGAGCAGTGCTCTGGTCTGTTTATCTGTCTCTCTCTCTCTCTCTCTTCCTCCCCCTCTCTCTCTTTCTCAATAAAATAAGTACAATATATACTAAAATAAATGCGGGGGAGAGCATAATGGCTATGCAAAGAGACTCTTATGCCTGAGACTCTTAGGTCTCAGGTTCAATCCCCCCCACTATCATAAGCCAGAGCTGAGTAGTGCTCTGGTTAAAAATAATAATAATAAAACAATAGATAGGGGGCTGGGCAGTAGCACAGCGGGTTAAGCACGCATGGTGCAACGCTTTGCACCATGCGCTGTGCAAGGACAGGCATAAGGATTCTGGTTCTCGCCCCCAACTCCCTACCTGCAGGGGGTCACTTCGCAAGCAGTGAGGCAGGTCTGCAGGTGTCTATCTTTCTCTCCACTTGTCCCCTTCTCTCGATTTCTCTCTGTCCTATCCAACAACAACAGCTATAACGACAATAACAACCACAACAAGGGCAACAACAAGGGCAATAAAATGGGTAAAATGGCCTCCAGGAGCAGTGGATTCATAGTGCTGGCACCGGGCCCCAGCAATAACCCTGGAAGCAAAAAAAAAAAAAAAAAAAAAACTATATTAAGAAAACATTAACATAAAAGATATTTTTTGAGGAGTCGGGCGGTAGCACCCGCATAAGGATCCCGGTTCCAGCCCCTGGCTCCCCGCTTCACAGGCGGTGAAGCAGGTCTGCAGGTGTCTGTCTTTCTCTCCCCCTGTCTTCCCCTTCTCTCTCCATTTCTCTCTGTCTTATCCAACAACAATGACAGCAATAACATCAGTAATAACTACAACAATAAAACAAGGGCAACATAAGGGAATAAATATCTTTTAAAAAGATATTTTTTTTAAAAAATTAGGACAGGGGTAGATAGCATAATGGTTATACAAAGAGACTTTCGTGCCTGAGGCTCCAAAGTCCCCAGGTTCAAACCCTTGCACCACCATCAGCCAGAGCTAAGCAGTGCTCTGGTAAAAAATAAATAAATAAATAAATAAATAAAAGAATATAAATATTTAAAGCAGCTTTTAATACTGTAATCACTTTTTCTTTCTTTTTTAATAAGCAGGAAGGCAGGAGGAGAGTGAAAAAGACCACACACTGACGCTTCCTTCAATGGGAGGGGGCCAGGCTCAAGACTTGGGTTGCACACAGGCAAAGCAGTGCGCCATTCAAGTGAGCTAGTATATTTTGCTGGCCCCAGAATCACTTCTTCCTTCATAGGTTTACAGCCACTTTTGAACTGAAAACTACTAGTACTGGGGCCCAGAGAGAGCATAACGGTTGTGCAAAATGACTTTCATGTGAGAGCACTGAACTCTCAAGCGTGAGGTC